>NW_024081022.1:0-1402 GCF_003009895.1 Hyaena hyaena
CCCCAGAGCGTCCTCACAGCAGGCCCCCCCGAAGGTGACCCTCGTCTGGCGTGCTCAGCCTGGCCGCGGCAGCTGCTCCCGGCTGGGGTCTCCCCGCCCCTTGCGGGGGGGTCTCCTGTGGGCGGCGGGGCCCCAGGGCTGTGGGGGGAGGGGAGACAGCTGAGCCGGGAGGTCGCGTCCTGGAGCCTCCGCGGGGAGAAGCGGCCTGGCTCCCGCCGCCGCCTCACCTTCATCTGAATTGAGCAGCAACTGCCAAGTTGGAAGTGGAAGAAAGGCTGACCTTGAGAGAAAGCTTTCTTGGAAATAGTTTCTAAAAAGTCCTTTCAAGTTAAAGAGAACGTTTCATGAAAACATTTCCAGTGCGGTGAGTGTGGTCCAGTTGAATGTGAGGTTTCTGGACGACAGAAGGTTAAGTTTCCAGAACCCTTTACTCAAGTGCCTCAAAAACGACAAGCGACCTCTGACGTCTAACCGGCCGACCAGGCGAACATATATACCTCTCAGTTTTTTTTAAAGCAGAGCAAACGTCCTTTAAAATGTAAGCCCTGGGGCACCTGAGTGACTTGATTTGGGCTCAGGTCATGATCTCACGGTTCGGGGGATGGAGCCCAGAGACGGGCTCTGCCGGAGCCTGCTTGGCATTCTCCCTCTCCCTCTCCCACACTCGTGCGCGCTCTTTCTTTAAAATAAAAATTAAAAAATTAAAATGTAAGCTCTCAGCCTACATTTACGGTCACTCTTTAACTTGTTAGGGGGAGAAATTCATAAAGAGACTGATCCATAAGCAGAATATTCTTTTATGTAAAAAAAAAAAGTCACTCTTCAGGAAAAAAAAAAAAAACACCAAACAGGAGACGCAATGACAGCTACTGCCTCTGAGAGATTTGGGGTGAACTCAGCCACCCGGAATGGTCCCGATCTGTCACTGAGAGCGTCCCCGCAGCTCTCCTGTCTCTGCGCAGGAGACTAAAGGCGCTACTTGTCTTCTTCGTATCCAATTTCCTTTCACATCCCAGTGGTTAAAAAACACAATTCTTCTTAGAGACTCTTAAGGGTTTCTGGGTGAGGATCTAAGCTACTTTGGCTGCTGGCACCAAACGCCCTCCCGTGCGTTTTATTCCGTTCGAACGACGGCCGTGAGGGAGTCACTGCGGGAAGGGCCCGTCTTAGGTCTAATGAACTGTCTGTAAAAGCACAACGAACCCCGGTCACGGTTTCCCTCCCGAGAATGAAGGACGCCGGACGAGCCGACGTGACCCGTTCTCGGCCCCAGCAGCTGAGGAAGGGTCCCCCAGCCGGGGCGGGGGGTGTGGCCGCAGGCCCCGCTCCCCGGGCGGCCGACCACCAACGCCGGGCCCGCTCCCCGGGCGGCCGACCACCAACGCCGGGCGAAGAGAGTCAC
>NW_024081022.1:2285-33545 GCF_003009895.1 Hyaena hyaena
CGGGGCGAGGCCGGGCCGGGGCGGGGCGGGGCAGGGCCGGGCAGGGGCGAGGCGGGGCCGAGGCGGGGCGGGGCAGGGGCGGGGCGGGGCCGGGGCCGGGCCGGGCAGGGGCGAGGCGGGGCAGGGCAGGGCCGGGCAGGGGCGGGGCGGGGCCGGGGCGAGGCCGGGCAGGGGCGGGGCCGGGCAGGGGCGAGGCGGGGCCGAGGCGAGGCGGGGCCGGGGCGGGGCCGGGCCGGGGCGAGGCGGGGCAGGGGCCTGCGGGCCGAGCGCAGACTTTCCCGGGCGCCGGCTCCGGGCCCCTCCTGCGCCACGTCCCGAAGTCCCCGGGCCGAGGTGTCCCCATCGCTATAACTAGGCTAATTCGCGGGGTCAGGAGGGGCCCGCGAAACGACTCAGAGGGAAGCAATTTGGAAGCGACAAGGGGCGCCTGCTGCCCGCACGGCCTGGTTCATTCATGATAACGTGTGCGCCTGATTACGAAGATGCCGCTTGTGAGGCTTAACCACTTCCTGCAGAGTCGGGGTGACTTCCGATCCGGTTCCGGAGGGACCACCACCACCACCACCACCACCACCAATAATATACCAATCCGGTTAGTGGTGTGAAAACGTGCAGGTTTGGACGCCCGAGGGTTATATGTCCCGTAGGGATTTGGAAGTCGGTGAGGCTCCGGCTCCTCCACTGCTGCTGAGAATCAGACACCGCTCATCGAACCCTCCCGCCCCCGCCCCCGGGGCGCCAGGGGAGGAGTCTGTCGGGGACCCGCCCCCTCCGGGTGCCGCGCCGGTCCCCGCCCACCTTGCGGGGAGGAGTCTGTAGAAGACCCGCCCCTTCCGGGTGCTGCGCCTGTCCCCGCTCACCTTGTGGGGAGGAGTCTGTAGAGGACCCGCCCCCTCCGGGTGCTGCACCTGTCCCCACCCACCTTGCGGGGAGGAGTCTGTCGGGGACCCGCCCCTTCCGGGTGCTGCACCTGTCCCCCGCCCACCTTGCGGGGAGGAGTCTGTCGGGGACCCGCCCCTTCCGGGTGCTGCGCCTGTCCCTGCCCACCTTGCGGGGAGGAGTCTGTCGGGGACCCGCCCCTTCCGGGTGCTGCACCTGTCCCCGCCCACCTTGCGGGGAGGAGTCTGTCGGGGACCCGCCCCCTCCGGGTGCTGCGCCTGTCCCCGCCCACCTTGCGGGGAGGAGTCTGTAGAGGACCCGCCCCTTCCGGGTGCTGCGCCTGTCCCCGCCCACCTTGCCGCTTTGATGGGGAGCCCTGCAGCGGGTCACGCTCGCGTGGGTGGGGAGTGGCTGTGGTCCTGCCTCTGAGGAAGGACGCCGGGAACGAGGCTCCGTTTCCTCCGTGGCCCCTTGGCCGCCACCCTGGATAGTGCGCTGTCGGGAAGTGGCGGGGCGTTTTGTTACCGCTGCCTTCAGGTCAGCCTAGAAAGGGAATTGAGGCTCTGAGGTACCGTGTAGAATAGCAAAGAAAGATACGGTATTTACGGCGTAGACAAAAGACACGGAAGCTCTCTGTGAAGACAGTTGTACAATGTTACCAAATGACAACATTTCGAAAACTGATAAAACGTATTCATGGACGTCACGTCGGTTGCAATCCATGCACAGTCCGCGCCGGCCCGCCGCGCGCCCCCTCCCACCCGCCGCGCACTGACTGGAACTGTTTCAGCCCCTTTTCTCTCCCCAATCTCTGTGGCGCGTCTGCAGCCCTTCCCACGACGCACCGGTTCAGGTTCCCGGGCGCCGCACCCGCTGACCCCTCGCGGGTGGCTGGGCGTCACCCTTGGGAGAGAGACCCCCCCCCCGCTCCACCCTCCCGCAGGGAGGGGGTGCTTATAGTCCCTTCCCACCTGCGCGCCCCACCCTCTCTCTTCCTCTCTCCCTCGATCACCTGATGACGCCGGATGGGCTCCTGCGGACTATTCACCACTGAACTTGGCTCTGGTCCCCTGTGGGAAGCTCTCCTCCATCTGTCAAGGCTCAAGGAGCTGCCCTTCCTCCGGCCGCAAGCCGTTTCCTCATCTGCCAAATGGGGATAATAATTCCTTTACTATACGGATTTGGTATCTGTCTGCCGGTAGGTGGGTTTCCGTGTACCCTGGTTTATGACCGTTGTCCCAGCCGTGGTTAGTGGTCAGCAAGGACTGAGACCAGCTACAGGCCACACAGTTTAATAGGACTGGGAACCCAGCTGCATTCACGTGACCTGAACTCCGAGAAAGTCATGCCCAGAGGATGAAGTGGCAAAGAGTTGCTGTTTGTTCAGGAGCTTCTAGAAAATCCGATGACCTGAACCTGGACTAGTCGGCTGGCCCTCGTGGGGTAAGAGCCCCTTTCTTGCAGCTGAAGGTCACTCAGCTGGCTTCTCAGACTCCTGTTTAGTTCTTTTTTTTTTTTTTTTAATTTTTTATGTCTTTATTTTATTTTGAGAGACAGAGACAGAGAGCGAGCGGGGGAGGGACAGAGAGAGAGGGAGACACAGAATCCGAAACAGGCTCCAGGCTCTGAGCTGTCAGCACAGAGTTTGACGCAGGGCCCGAACCCATGAACTGTGAGATCTTGACCTGAGCCAAAGTCAGACGCTCAACCGACTGAGCCCTGCAGGCGCCCCAGACTCCTGTTTAGTTCTTGAGGCCCCGTGCAAAACCCCAGCGTCCGTCTGCTCACTGGCTCTGAACTGTCACATCACAATTTTGGTCAATGCGAACCAGTTGCTGGAAACGCGACCCTTCACACCTTCTGAATGTGCAGACATTCAGACCCCTAAGGAAGGGGTCCCCCTTCCTCATTAAGCAACAAATGTAACCCTGCTCCTCAAGAGGCCATTCTGATGATCTCCCTGCGGAATCAGCAGTGAACACCCCTATCACTCACAAAGAATCCCAGTTTGGACGATAAGTGAAATGATTCCTGTTATAAATTGTGTTACCCTGTTAATGCGTAACGTTTACTGTTCTCGTTAACCCTTCTGATGACCTCACGAAGCAGGTGAGGGCGCTGCCCGTGCAGATGCAACAGTGAGGCACAGAGGGGGTCACCCGTCCAGCTCCCGTAGCTGCCGCAGAACACAGGGTCACCGCCCGAGGACGGGGACTGCAGGACTGATACTCCTTTTTAAAACCTTAGTTTTCCTTTTAATTTTAAAATCACAAGCTTACAGAAGAGTTACACAAAGCCCTTCCCACCCTTCCCGCCCTTCCCAAACGTCGGAGAACGAGTCGTCAGTCTGATGCTCTGTTACCTCCCAAACTTTAGCATTTGTCCTACATGCAAGGACCTTCCGCACGACCGCCGCGCAGCTGCCGAAATCAGGAAGGTGGCGCCAGCACCGGGTCCCTCAGATCTCGGGAGCTCTGTGAGCTGCGCCCGTGAAGATCAGTGTCACAGAAGAACTGATCTTGGTGAGCTCCCATCTGCCCCTTGCATTCAGTCCTTCCATCTCCTGACTTTCCTTCCGTCTGAAACACTCCTTCAGGGGCTCCTGGGCGGCTCAGTCGGTCACTTTGGCTCAGGTCATGGTCTCATGGTTCCGGTTCGTGAGCTCAAGCCCCGCGTCGGGCTCTGTGCTGACAGCTCAGAGCCTGGAGCTGCTTCGGATTCCGTGTCTCCCTCTCTCTCTGCCCCTCCCCTGCTCCTGCTCCCTCGTGCGCACTCTCTCTCTGTCTCAAATATTAAGCATTAGAAACAAACTTTAAAAAAAATGGAAGCACTTCAGGCTTCCCTTGACTGTCGTGACCGTGAAGCACGTGAGGATTACTGGTTACTCTGTGAGATGTATGCACACTTGGAGTTGGCTGTTTCCTCAGGGTCGGGGTGAGACGTGGCAGGTCACGTGGCAGATGTGGCGCCGGTTTCCCAAGGCACCCTGTCACCTGGGACACCATGCTGATTTGCCCCAGGATGGTAGTGAGGCTTCCAGCACTTGACTGACGTGGTGTCTGCCAGCCTCTTTCGCTATAAATTTATGCTCTTTCTGTTTGTAAAATTTCGTGGGGCAGTGTTCTATTTTATTTTGGATTACTGCCATTTTTCTAACTTTCTTCTTACCCCACTCTGAGCTTTGAGGTATAATTGAAAATTAAAACTTGTATATATTTAAGGTGACATACTTTGATATAGGAACACATTGTGAAATGATGACCACAATCCTTCTCAGGTAGTTATCGTGCGTGCATGCGTGTGCGCATGTGTGAGTGTGTGTGTGCACGCGTGTGCGTGAGCGTGTGTGTGAGAGTTCAGAGCTACTCTGTTGATGCACAAAACTGTCGAATCGCTTCCTTATACACCTGAAACCGATATAACGGTGTGCATTAATTATACTGGAATCAAAACAAGTAAAAAAAAAAAACCTGCAGAGCTGCTCTCACATTTTAAGTATCTCTGCAGCATTAAGTACGGTCACTGCTGGCCGTCAGCTCTCTGGGACCCATTCACCCCGCAGAACTGAGACTTCCAACGCTCTGACCAACATCTCGTCTCCCCTCCCTCCCTGCCCCTGCTGACCACCGATCTGCTCTCTGCTTCTGTGAGCTCCCTTTTAGGTTCCGCGTCTAGGAAGAGCATGCAGTATTTGACCTTCTCTGTCGGGCTTATTGCACTTACTATAACGTCCTCCCGACTTACCTACATCGTCACAAATGACTTTGAGGCTGAGTAGCAGTCCGTTGTATGTGCACATACCACACTGTCCTTACCTGTCCGTCCGTCAGGGACAAGGTCGTTGGCGTGCCTTGGCTGTCACAAGTATAGCTGCAGTGAACACGGAGTGTGCGCGTCTGAGCCACGGATTGTTTCCTGTGAGCGAGTCCACGGAAGCGGGATTGCTAAATCGTGTGGTGTTTCTATTTTTAAATTTTTTGAGGAGCCTCCATTCTGTTTTCTGTACTATACCACTTTACCTTCTGTGTAGTGGATATTCATTCGTTCATTCATTTATTTAAAGTTTATTTATTTATTTATTTATTTATTAAATATTTTTATTTATTTCTAGGAGAGAGAGAGACAGCATGAGCAGGGGAGGGTCAGAGAGAGAGGGAGATACAGACTCAGAAACAGGCTCCAGGCTCTGAGCTGGCAGTCAGCACAGAGCCCGACGCGGGGCTCAAACCCACGAACCGCGAGATCATGACCTAAGCGAAAGTCGGACGCTTAACCGACTAAGCCACCCAGGCGCCCCTAAAGTTTATTTATTTAGAGACAGAGACAGAGTGGGGGAGGGGCAGAGAGAGAGGGAGAGAGAGAGTCCCAAGCAGGCTCCGCGCTGTCAGTACAGAGATTGACGTGGGGCTTGACCCCACACAACCTGAGATCATGACCTGAGCTGAAATTAAGAGTCAGATGCACAATGGAATGAGCCACCCAGGTGCCCCATTCATCATTTATTTTGATGCCCTGAATTTTCTAGATTTGGCCCCGGGAATGTTCAAATACACTTCCAAATACACTTGACACACTCTGTCATTCTTTCCAGCAATTTCTTGTTTTGGTGGGTGAACGTGTCAACTGGGAATTAGGTGTGTACAGAGTTTGTTAGTGGCATTTGCTCAAAGGATGGTATTTTGTGTTAAAATGAAATCTCCCCCAGAATCTGAGAGCGTACCAGTCTGCACTGGGGACGCTGTCGGGCACCTGGTGCCTCAGGAGGTGAACGGGCTTCATGGGTTCCCCACGAGGAGGCTGTAAGGGGAAACGGAGGCTTCGCACTGTCACTCTTAATTTTTAGCTTATTTTAACAATCTGTATATTTGTTGCTCTGTGGAGCTTCGTTAGTGGTTCTGCACACTTCCTGCTGCCCTTCGGGGTCTCAGTGTAGTGGATTCTTCCGCACTTGGTGGGCGCCTCCCCACCAGGCTCCTGCACAGGGTGCGGACGTGGCTCGCCCGCTCGGGCAGCGCGGCCACTGGCCTCTCACAAGTCCCTCCAGGCAGCAGCTTCGACGTCGCAGCCCCGGAGCAGGCTGGCGGGGCGCCTGGTGCTGGAGAGGGCGCGGGTGGCCGGTGGACGAGGCTCCGTCCGGCTTCACCCGCAGGATGGCGGCACCTCGTCACCGCCTCGCCCACCTGGCTGAAGGCGCATCTGCAGATACCTGGTTTCTTCCTGAAACGAATAGCGCGCTCACGCACCCCTCCTGTGCGCTCTGTCATCCATCCACGCTCTCTTCCACGTGCCTCCAGGGCACTGGTCCCTTCCGGGCCAGTTACCTGACGGTTTTGGGTGCTGGCACCCATTCCCGAGTGACTGCTTGAGTTTGTAGTCGCTAAAATCATGCGGGCGGGCTGAAATTGCGAGCTCATTTCGTGCAGCAGGTGTTAGTGCCAAGAACTGTTATTTAAGGAGGAAGGAGGGAACATCAACTATTGAGCTCTTGCTGTATGCTGGGTCCTCTAAACCAGGGGCTCCCACGTGTGAGTGGGCGGACTGGGGCCGGAGCTGGTGGCCCGTCCCCAGGGCTCTGACTCAGTAGGTCTGGGATGGGGCCTGAGTCTGCGTGGTGACAAGGTCCCGGTGTCACTGCTTTCCGCACTTGCACGTGACCCTCAGCAGCCCTTTGACGCGGGTACTATTGTCTCTGTGTTGCACGTAAAAGCACAGGCGTGTGGAAGCCTGAACACGGCCTCACACAAGCCCTGGGAACGGGAGGGCTGGCGTGGACACCCGGCCCGTGTGACCACAAACGCTTGCTCTGGCCACCACACCGCGCTGTCGGGAAAGAAGCAGCAGGCGATGAACCTGTCCTTGGGGGCTTGTCTGAATCGTGTGCGCCCAAGACATGAAATGACGCCACTACCAGTGTGACGCTGTTCATTTTTAAGAGCTTGAAACCAGCAGTGCATTCTGCGATCCTTCTGGTGCAGACGCCGCGGACACAGCTGCACGGGTTCACTTGAGCATGAAGGGTCGCGGCGGCTCCCACTGCCCACTGAAAATTAAAATGTCTTTGGAAGTGAAATATCGATGTTATAGGTATTTTAATCACCGAGCCCCACCTTTGAAACGAGAAGAGGACATGAACACAAGGCAGAAGTAATTATAAAGTCCATTAACTTGTCACAGAGAGAGAAGACACAGTTTGTCTGTGGCGATAAACGAGGGTTTAACGGCGGTGGGCTTTCTCTGCGAGCGGATCGGCAGGTTCAGACTCGGCTCAGGCTCCACGGTGGGGTCCCCGGTGAACGGGACCCTGCTCTGTATTTATGACTCGGCACAACTTGCCTCCAACCCCCAGCTCCCGATTTTATACCACAAAACCCCTAACCCTGATGTGAGGCAGGCATGGAGTTTATTCTAAATATCTGTGGGAAGGGCTGGGGCGTGGAGGGAGACGGCCTTGGCTGCAGCCGAGGTTCCCGGTCGGCGGAGGGAGGCAGCCTCCCCGCTTCGGCCAGGCTCCCCTCGGCTCGCTCTCCTCTGCCGTCACGTCTCACCTGTTTTGTCCAAATCTAACAGGCCTGCTCGCGCTGGGCCTTAAAATGCAGTGGAAGAGAGGGCGCGGGGGGGCCCAGGCAGCATCTGCCTTTGGCCTGGGTCGTGACCTCACAGTTCATGAGTTCGAGTCCCGCAGCGGGGGAGTTCCGCTTCTCTCCCTCTGCCCCTCGCTCACTTGCTCCCTCTCTCTCTCTCACAAAAATAAAATGGAACGCAGGTGACGACACCTTACTGACAGCTCGTGGCGGGGCAGAAGTGGGCCAGCTGGGGGCTCCGGCGCTCAGAGGGCGCCGGCCGCTGCCCCTTCCGGTGCCAGGTGAGCGTCGTCTGCCGCCTGGGACCACTGTCTCTCAAGAGAAACTGGGTTATTACAGCCTGTTTGCTCTGAACTTGCAGAGCCTGCCCCAGACCTGAGGGTTTCCGGATGTTTCCTCTTCCCTCCTTCCTTAAAAAGATTTACAACCAAGCACTCAGAAATGAGCGCCGTCGTCTGGGGACAGAGCGGCCCCCCAGCCGCACAGTCCTCTGGTGGAACATCACCTACTACCCCCGCCCCTCCCCCCAGCTCACCAGGCCGCAGGTCAAGGGCTCACCCTCACACACGTGCCTCCCAGGGCCTGTGAGCTCACAGGGAGTCAGGGAGGCTTGGGACGAACAGAATGTTATACGGAAAAGAGTAAACCGAAAAGCTTGTACTAGACAAAGCGACAGTAACACGTGAACAGTCCTGGGTCTGGAGGTTGGTGGCCCGGCTTTCATCAGCTGTGACAGCAGGACTTGACTCCAGGTCCTTCCGACGCCAGCTGAGCTCTCCCAGGGTCAGCCGGCCGTCAGGGCTCATCCCAGGTCCGGGTGGATGCAGGGCCGCTCTCGCAGGGGATGGCGCTGCAGTCACGTGATTCCCCCCCCCGCCCCCGCCCCCGGGCTGGTTCCCCCGCACCTGCATCCGGGGGGCCTGCTCCCCTGGGCTCCCGACTCCCCCACCTGCCTCCTCTATCGCGTCTGCTTTCGGACAACCACACCCTGCAAAGGTCAAACCCGCGGTGGATGCATCACGATGTTTGCATTTCTGTTAATTATAAAACATCGACAAGTAAGAATTCCTGATTTCAGCCCCGGTTCTCAAGGAGGTAGAATTGTGTAAAAACAACATCAGGAACGGAAGTTTGTTGATTAGTATAACTCTGTTTTCACAGGTGACTTGGCAGAGGCTGACTGTATAAAAACGCATGTAGAAATCCACGGAAGGTCACCCCATGCCTCTCAGAACGGCTGTTGTCACAAAGACAAGAAATGACAGTGGACAAGAAAGCCACGTAGGCTGTCGTGGGAGTGCAAGTTGGTGCAGCTACCATGGAAAACAGCATGGAGTTTCCTTAAACCCTTAAAAGTAGAATTACCACGTGATCCAATAATTCCGCTTCTGGGTATTCACCCAAAGAGAATGAAAATATTATCTTGAACGGATATCTGCACCCCTGCTCACTGCAGTATCGTTTATAATTGCCAAGACACAGGCACAACCTAAGTGTCCACTGATGGGTGACTGGACACAGAAAATTCTAGAGATGCAGTGGAATATTGTTCAGACATAAAAAAGAAGGAAGTCCTACCATTTGTGACAACATGGATGGACCCAGAGGGCATCATGCTTAGTGAAGGAAGTCAGAGAGAGACAAACACGGTACGATATCACTTACACGTGGAGTATAAACAAGCAGAACAAACCCGCCATCTACCAAGCTCGTGGTCACAGACACGGAGAACAGATTGGGGGCACCAGAGGTGGGGTTTGGGGCGCGGGTGAGATGGGTAAAGAGACAGTGTGGTAGGGTCCCCTCCCGAAGGAAAAAAAAAAGAACATCTCAAGGTAACCTTGCTATTCGTGTACGTGACGACATCCCTCACGACCTTGTAACACGAGACCACGTTAATCAGACTGCACGTTTGTGTGTTACCAAAGATGGGAGACAAAGAAGTAAAAAATATATTAAAAAAACCCTCACCACGTGGTGTTCGGGGCTCAGTTCTTTGGGTATGATCCCAACTGAGCGACGCCGGCTGGAATAAAGTTGCCTCCTGGGAAGAAAAGCCTCGGCGTCACGACTCTTTGTGCGAGAATCCTGCTACAACAGAAGGAATATAACATAAACACGCCCGGAGGGTGTGGTGCTCAGCACGTGGCCACACGAATAGCCCACCTTGCACATGTGAAATTGCCGGGAGAGTGGGTCTTGGGAGTTCTTATCACAAGCAACAAGATTGTAACTGTGCCGGTGAAGCTGTTGGGTAGACTTGTGTGTATCTCACAGTGGGTACAAATACCCGATCGCTATGTTGAACGCCTCAAACTGATGTGTTGTATGTCAATTATACCTTAATAAAAAATAATTTGAAAATACACATGGAAGGGCGCCTGGGTGGTTCAGTCGGTTAAGCATCTGACTTCGGCTCAGGTCATGATCTCACGGTTCGTGGGTTCGAGCCCTGCGTTGGGCTCTGTGCTGACAGCTCGGAGCCTGGAGCTGCTTCAGATTCTGTGTCTCCCTCGCTCTGACCCTTCCCTGCTCACGTTGTCTCTCTCTCAGAAATAAATAAAAAACATTTTTAAAAAAAATTGTAAAAATACACATGGAGGGGCGCCCGGGGGGGCTCAGTCGGTTGAGTGTCCCGCTCTTGATTTTGGCTCAGGTCGTGACCTCACGAACCTCTGAGCTGGGCCTGCTTGTGACTCTCTCTCTCTCTCTCTGCCCCTCTCCCACTCACGTTCTCTCTCTCAAAATAAATACATAAACCTAAAAAAGTACCCATAGAATATACAAACTACAGCTGAGAAACCAAATGACTCAGGAACCGTAACGACGCCCTGCCTGCATTCTCTCTCAGATGGGGTAGCAGCACCCTGGTCACAGGATTCCCGTGCGCGGGACCGGGTAACACTGCGAAGCGGCTCCCCGGGGGGGCTGGCAGCAGGGCCCCAGCGCCGGGGCGGCTCGGCGACACCACCACCCGGCCGCCCTCCCTCACCCTCCTTCCCTTCTTTTCTTTACCGATTTCGTATTTCAGCCTATATTTGTTGAGGGCCTGCCAGAGGCGGGTATTGTGCTAGGCGCTGGGGCACAGAGGTCCCCAAACACGGCCCCGCTTGCTGGCATGTGGCCCCGCCTCAGTGTGACCCGCCCGCCCCCCGCGCGGTTTCCGGGGACAGGCGTGGGCGCTGAGGCCGGGCAGCGCTGGGGGCCCCCGGCTTTGTCCGCCTGGGGCCTCAGATCGCTCGCTGTCAGCGGTGGTTCGTAGCAACCGTCTCTCGGGGCGACTGTGGAAATTACCGAAATGTGTGCCAGGGAGACGCAACCGCAGTTAACACCGACCGCTTCCGCTGCGCCAGGCACACTTCTTGCCCTAACTCACTTAAAACTCGCAACCGCGCCCCGGGGCAGGAGGGGCCCGGCGCGGGCGGTGGGGCCCACGCGCTTCCCCGCCACGTCCGGCGTCAGGGTCACCCGCGGGGCTGTGCGCCCGGCCAGCGCTCTGCTCTCCGCCCGCGGCTCCGACTGCGTAGCCGCGGGACGAGGCCCAGGAGCGGGTGTGGGCGGCTCGCGGGCGGTGCTGCCGCGCAGGCAGTTGTCCCCCTGAGCGAGGGCGACGCGGCGGCTTCACAGAAGCGGGTCCTGAAGGTGCGGCAGAGTTTTCTGGGCGAAACGTGGGTGAGGGCACGCGGCCGAGGGACGGAAGTGCGGCGAGGCGGCGGGCGCGGCCCCCGGGGCGGCCGAGGGGCTGTTGGAAGCCCGTCTGTTCGCGTCCGGAGTTGAGGGAAAGGACGGCGGCTCCCAGTTCGCCGAGCGAGACGCAGCCCAGCGCTTCCGGTGCGGCGGGAAGGCCGTCGAGACCCGGACGTGCGGCGGCTGTTACCTCACGGACCGCGTTCTGGAAGAAGAGGAGGGAGAAAGGGCATTTTCACAGCTCGGGGCACAGAGGCGTGACGGGGCCTCGGTCTCCGGGCCGGGCCTGACGCCGCGGGTGGCGGCGCCGCCGCCGAAGTCACGGGGCGTGGACGGACGAGCCCAGGGCTGCGCGTGTGCATCTGTGCGCGAGCGCGGGTCTGTGTGTGTGTGTGCCCGCACGCGTGCGTGTCTGCCGATGTCTGTGGGTATGTGCGCGCGTCTCTGTGTGCACACGCATGTGTCTGTGCCCGTGCGTGTCTGTGCGTGCACGCACGCGCATGTCTCTGCGCGCGCGCACGCTCACGACTCTGTGCACGCTCATGTCTCTTGTGTTTTGTGCGCACGCATGTCTATGTGCGTGCACGCACACGTCTCCGTGTCTGTGCGCGCACGCGCACGTCTCTGTACGCACGCACGTCTGTGTCTGTGTGCGTGCACGTGCATGCCTCTGCGCGCGCACGTCTGTGTGTCTGTGCGCGCGCACGTCTGTGTCTGCGCGCGCGCAGTCAGTGTCCGTGCGGGCACGCGCACGTCTCTACGCACGCACGTCTGTGTGCGTGCACGCGCATGTCTCTGTGCGCGCGCACGTCTGTGTCTGTGTCTGTGCACGCACGTGCGTGCCTGCGCGGGTGGAGGTGCGGGTGGAGGTGCGGGCGGGGGGCGGCCGGGACCCGGCGCGGGGCTGGGTGCCGGCTTCTGGGAAAGTGCGTTGGGAGGAGCTGTTTGTCAGCTCACGATTTCTTGGTGTCAAGGTTGCGCTTTTGAGGCACGAAACCTCTTCTTAATGAGCCGCGTGCTGCTCCGGGGGCCCCGCGACCCGCAGCGGCCGCGCCCGGCCCGTTTCGTGCCCAGGTGGCCGCGCGCTCGCGGGAGGAGGCAGCGGCGCAGCCCCGCGCCCCGCGGAGCAGAAGCGGAGGCGCGGCCGCCCCCCGACCACAGCTCTATCACCACCCCGCTTTATGGATGGGGAAACCGAGGCTCGGGGTTCTTTCTCAGAAGGGGGTGGGCTCCTCGGTTGGTCTTGGTGAGGTCGGGCGACCCGAGCCGCCCCCACCTGTGCGAGCGCGGCTGTCTCCCGCTTCGCTTCCCGACTCGGGGGCGCTGCTCCCGCCTGACGGCGTGTGGTGTCCTCGGTGGGCACCCCGTTCCCTGGAGTCCACACAGCCTGCGCGGGGGCGCCCTTGCTGCGGTCCGCACCCGGGCCCGGGCCCCGCCGGCCTTGGCTGGACCGGAGGCCCTTGGCCGCGGCAGCCACGCGGGAGCGGACGAGCTCGTCCGGGTGCGGCTGGAGGAGGAGGAGGAGGAGAGGAACGCTCGCGCCCCCCCTGCCCGGAGGGAAAGCCGGGGCGTGTCCCGGGGCCTCGAATCCCCTGGCGGCATCCGCACGCCCGCCTGCTGCTTCCTCAGGCCGCGCGAGTCCGCGCGCCTTGCACGCCGTGCCGGGCACGTGGGTGTGCGCTCTCCCCCGCCTCGGGGCCGCGGCAACGCCGGCCGGTTCGCTGCCGCTGCGCCTCATCCGCCTGCCCTGGTCTCGTCTGGGGTCAGTTCTGGTGTTTTGTTTGATTGTTTACAGGCAACGCTGGGTGTTGGGTGTGCACATGCTCACCTTCCCCACGTGACGCCGGACCGTGTCCGAGTAGCGTGCGCCGCGCGTGCCCCCGGCTGTGCCCCCAGCGCTGGACGGACTCTGCGCCCCACGTCTTTTCCGTCCCGCTGGTGGGTGTGAGCTCGTGGGTCGTGACGTCCGCTGGCGTCCTGATCACTAGTGACGTCGACCGTCCGTTCATGTTCACGGCCGCTTGTGACTCTTTCTCGGTGAAATCCCTGTTCCTTCTTGTGCCTGTTTTCCCAGATTGGCTTCCTGGATTTTGTGCGTTGTAGAAGTTGTAAACATCTCCCGGGCTGTGGTTCATCTTCCCACTTAACAAGGGCATTGAAGGTTTTAATCTTACTATATTCAGATTTGTACTCCATCCCCCTGTGGTCTGAGCTTTTGGGGTTTTGTGTAAGAAATGATTTCCATGGTCTTCTGAAAGTGAAAGATTTTCTTTACATTTATGTTTTTTAATCCAACCAGAATTAATTTTGTGTAGAGATGTAAATAATCATGGTTTCAGTGCTGTTGATTGAAAAGTCCATTTGCCCCCAACTGATTTGCAAGGCCGGCCCTTGAATAAATCAAGTTTCCGTAAATGGACAAGGCTGTTTGTCAGCTGTCAGTCTGTCTACCTTCACCTGTTCAAAGACCACATCTCCTTAACCACTAGAGCTTGCTGACGAGCTTTCTTGATGCACAGGGCTTCTTCCCACCTTGCTCTCCTTCAGAGATGCCAGGCTTCGTGTGTGTGTGTGTGTGTGTGAGAGTTTTACAGTTGGCCTGTTGTGGTTCACACTTGTCATGAATTTAGACTGGCATTACATTAAATTTATAGATTAATTTTGGGAAAAGTAAGCATCTATATAATTCTGAACATGGATATGTTCCTGTTTATTTCAGCTGTCTCTATTGTCCTTTAATGTTCCATAATTTTCTCTGTGAAACTTCAGTACATCTTCTGTTTATTGCTACATTTTAAAGATGTTTGGTTTCTTTTCTAATATTTCACTTCCTAGCTTCTTCTTAATAGGGTATAGAAATTTAATTTTTGTCCATTGAATTTGTATCTAGCAACTATGCAAACTCTGTTTATACAAATAATGTTATTATCATTATTTTATCATAGTATTATATTGTTATATTAATAATATATTATTAATTCTAATGGTTTTTCTCTAGATGCTTTTGGGTAGACAAACAGGTGATCATGTCAGCTGTGAATAATAACAAAATTTTCTTCCTCTCTGACCCTCCCCACTGATCTAGCCATGTTGTAATGCCAGGACCCTGATCCTTTCCCATGATTGTTCCAGCCATATTGCAATGCCAGGATCCTCTGGGAGAAGTGGCAAGAGAGGTGTCTTGATTTCACATGACGTATGATGTGTTTTTTAGGAAGATATCCTTTTGTAGATACTGTTCATTGGGTTAAGGAAGCTTTCTTCTGTATTAATTTTTTGCTGCTGCTTAACAAGTTACCATACATCCAGGTGCCCAGCACACATCTGTTATCTCCGCATGCATGGGTCAGCCTAGCTGTGGGGTTTGCTCTGAGCCCTACAGGAATGTGACCACTGTATTGGCCAGGCTGCCATCCCATCTGGAGGTTTGACAAGTCTTTTCTCCAAGCTCAGTGAGATTGTTGACCGAATTTATCCCCCTTTAGCTGTCTGGCTGAGGGCCCTAGCTTCCTACTGGACATGGGCGGCCCCATGGCTTCCTGCCACGCACCCTTCTCTGTGGGCAGCTCACAGCGTGTCTGTTTGCTTGAATCTTGCGTGTCTGCTGAGGTGGAGTCTTCTGTAACAAAACCTAATCGCAGGATTGACAGGCCCTTATCTTTGCCATATTCCTGCCCACACTCAACAGGAGGAGTTATTCCAGAGCGTGAGTCATTGGATGATTGTACCACACCTTGTAAGCCTAGTATGCTCAGTGTTTGTTTTTTTAATTAACCAATATTGAACTTGATAAATCTTTAAAATTCTATGATTATTAAATGATTTTTCTCTTTTGATCCGTTAATATGGTGAATTTTATTATTTTTCTAATATTAAACAATCATGTTTTGGGGAATAAACCTAACTTAATTATGTTGTATTTCTCTCCCCCATCCATTTCCAGGTATGGTTTGACAATAGTCTGTTTGCATCGGTAGCTGTTAGTAAAACTTGTCCAGAATTTCCTTACTTGTACTCTCCTTATCAGAGTCTGTCAGTGCTGTGCCAGGCTCATAAAATGAGCAGGGGAAACACCCCTTTATTTCTTGTGCTTTGGGAAAAGTGTGTAAGATTGGAATTATTTTCCTCCTTGAAAATATGGTATAATTTTGATGGTAAAATCATCCAGACCAGGAATTTTCTTTGTGGGAAGATGTTGAACCATTGATTGATTGGTTTTGTGACCTCCATTTCTCTATTTCTTCTTGAGTCAGTTTTGGTAAGTAATCTTTTTCTAGGAATCTTTTTCAATTATTTCCAAATCTCCTCCTGTTATCTTTATAGTGTTTGTGGCATCATTCCTAATATTATTTTATGTTTTCCCTTTCTCTTCATCTCCTTCCTTCCTCCGTCTCTTTGTGTTCAGTCTTGCTAGATGTTTACCAATTTCAATGACACTTTCAGAGGATCAACTTTTGGCTCTTAAAAAATCTTAAGGAGGGGTCCTTGGGTGGCTCAGTCGGTTAAGCGTCCGACTTCAGCTCAGGTCATTATCTCAAGGTTCGTGGGTTTAAGCCCCGCGTCGGAATCTGGAGCCTCAGATTCTGTGTCTTCTTCTCTCTCTCTCTCTGCTCCTCCCCTTCTTGTGCTCTGTCTCTGTCTGTCTCTCTCTCTCAAAAATAAACATTAAAAATTTTTTTAAAAAAATCTTAAGGAGTATATGTTTATTTCCTGTCTAATTAATGCCTGCTCGTCTCTATTTGTTCATTCTACTTTTCTTAAAATTGCTTTTAACTCATTTTGAAATGCATTTTCATTAAACTTCTGTTTTACATATTTAAAAATTTTCCATAAAATAAAATAAATTTATGATTTATTCTTTGATTCATGAATTATTTATGTTTCTTAATTTCCAAAGGAAGTTTTTGGTTATAATTTTTTTGTTCAACTGTTTAATACATATCAGTTTGTGGTCAGAGGGTTGTTTGTATGGTCCTGTAAGTGGTTAATTTTCATTAATGGCCTGTGTTCTGGGAAAAGTAGGGAAATTTGTGTTCTCTAGCTTTTATGATTATTAATCATGTCCTTTCAGATTTTTTTTTCTGTCTGCTTGATCTACTACCTACTTAGAGATGTGTAAAAATTTCCTACTATGTTTGTCTGTAGTTCCACAAGTTTGTTTTATCTATTTTGAAGCCAACTGATTAATTGTATTATATAAATTTAGAACTGTTATCTTTTCATGGTGAACTCAGTGCTTTTTACATTAAATTTTATTTCTCCCTTGATATTTAAATAGCTACACCCACTTTATTTTGGTTAGAATACAGTTGGTGTATCTTTTAAAAATTTGTACTTTCAGGGGCGCCTGGGTGGCTTAGTCGGTTAAGCGTCCGACTTTCGCTTAGGTCATGATCTCGCGGTTCGTGGGTTCGAGCCCTGCATCGGGCTCTGTGCTGACAGCTCAGAGCCTGGAGCCTGTTTCAGTCTGTGACTCCCTCTCTCTCTGACCCTCCCCTGCTCACGCTGTCTCTCTCTCTCTCTCCTAATAATAAATAAAACATTTAAAAAAAAAAGAAAAAAAAATTTGTACTTTCAGTTTTTCTTTATGTTTTAGATATGTCCCTGGTAAGTAGCATTTGTTCTAATAATTTACAACACTTGGTCTGACAATCCTTTCCTTTTCCTTGGAGCATCTAGTTCAGTATTTTCATTGTGATTATGGAAATATTGGATATGCTTATTCCATTTTATTTAGTCCCTTTACTTTTTCCCACCTTTTTTGTGTTTTTTCTTTCTCCTTTTTTTTTTTTTAAATGTTTTATTTATTTCTGAGAGAGAAAGTGTGAGCAGGGGAGGGTCAGAGAGAGAGGGAGACACAGAATCTGAAACAGGCTCCAGGCTCTGAGCTGTCAGCACAGAGCCCGATGTGGGGCTCAAACCCAGGAACTGTGAGATCATGACCTGAGCCAAAGTCAGACGCTCAATCGACTGAGCCACCCAGGCGCCCCTCTTTCTCCTTTCGAATTAATTTTTCCCTCATTTTTACAATCTCTCCTAATTTGAAAACCATAAGCTTTCTTTTTTTTGAAGATTTTTATTTTTAAGTAATCTCTACACCCAGCATGAGGCTCAAATGGGGCACCTGGGTGACTCAGTCAGTTAAGCATCTGACTTCAGCTCAGGTGATCTTGCAGTTCGTGAGTTCAAGACCCATATCAGGCTCTGGGCTCTCTGCTGTCAGCCAGGAGCCTACTTAGGATCCTTTGTCTCCCTCTCTCTGTCCCTCCCCTGCTCTCTCTTTCTCAAAAATAAATGAACATTAAAAAAATGAAATAGAAATAGAGTTTATATTGAAATAAAGTTCAGGGTGCCTGACTGGTTCAGCCAGAAGAGCATGTGACTCTTTATCGGGGTCGGGAGTTTGAGCCTCATGCTGGGTGGAAATATTGGATATGCTTATTCCATTTTACTTAGCCCCTCTATGTGTATTACTTCATAATTTTTATTATCAAATCCTAAAGTTATCAGTATTTACCGTCCTTTCAAATAACACCAAGATGACTCTTACTGCACTCATCAGCCGGGTTCTAACACGACATACGACATGACATGGCATGATATGGAGTGACATGACGCGACACGACACAAAACGATAGGGCACGGACCTGAGATGACGCTCCGTGACATTGCGTGACATGATGGGTCGTCGCCTGCCCTGGTCTCTTCTCGCGGAGCCCTGCTGGTCCGTGCCACGCGCTCTGTGCCCCCGCCCCCGCCCTCAGTGCCCCCACCTTGCTGCGTGAGGTGTTCCCCAGAGTCCATCATGACACCCTCACTTTCCTTGTTATCTGAGTTAATTTTTGTGTTTTAAACTTTTCTTTCTTGCTTTTAGAGAAGGTGCATGAGTGGGGGAGGGGGCAGAGGGAGAGAGAGAATTAAAGCAGGCTCCATGCTCAGCGTGGAGCCTGATGCGGGGCTGGATCCCATGGCTCTGGGATCACGATCTGAGCTGAGTGGGACGCTCAATGGACTGAACCACCAGATGCCCCACATTTCCCTTTAATTCTCATTCTGGTTACTTCTCTGGGAAATCGGGCCGGTGCACAGAAGTTTGCGTCTTCTCCACTAGGACTCTTTATGTTGGATGTGGCCAAAAGTCCACGTCTAAATGGCTTTTGCTACAGAGCAAAGTTACTGACTCAGGTGATTGGAAGATTCAGCCAGTGGCTCCAAAGATGTCACCCAAGTGTCCCTCGCTCCCCACCTCTGCTTTCTGTGGTCGTAGCTCATGCTTATGCCCCACACATTGGCCCCCTGTCAACCCTGCCTCCCCCCCTCATGACACAAATGGTTGTATCAGTTCCTGGGGAAGCCCGGGCTCTGGGACCCATTTGCCTGATGTTCAGGCAACGCTAGAGGGTTCTTTTCTCACTGGAACCCAAACCAAATAGGGTCCCTTGGTCCCAAATTTGAGAGTCAAGTAAATATTGCATTGCCATTCTTAGAAGAAATTCCCTAAGAAACCCTAAGTAGAGCTGCGTGTAGGATTTCTGAATTCTGAAACTCAGCAGAAGTATGCATCTGCCTTCTCCTTCCAAGGGCTGGAAGGTGGGGAGCGTGTTTGAAGAAGGATGGAAGACCTGATGTCTCCCTGATGAGGGGGTGGGTGCGGGCGCCCCTGCGGTGCACTGGAGTACTTCATTGCTGCTCAGTGATCCCTCAGCGTCGGTGGCAGGAGAGGTTTGGAAAGAAGCTTCTCCTAAGAGGACACTGCCCTTAGACAGTGGCAACACCCTGTCCGTGTCTCCCATTTTCCAGGGGACAGGATTGCATTCCAAGAGACGCTATGAGGCATGACTTGTCCCTGGGAAAAATGAAGTGTAAATTTAAAAATCATGCTACAAAAATGAGATTAAGCTAATTCTGACTGATCTTCATGAACTACATGCAGCAGTGACTGAAATAAGGGTGAACGACCTGAAGACCGTTAGCACAATCCACTGTAATGCTGGGTATAGAATCGCATTATTTTAACAATCTCATTTGATGTCTCCTAACCAGTGGGGGCTCTTGTAGATTTGCGAGTAATGGCTCTAAGTCCTTGACACGAAAGGCAGATCAATTAGAAAGTGATCCCTGCCTCTGGAATATGAAATACACGATGCAGTAATTTAGCGAGCCGCCGCGCATGTCCTTGTTTTAGGGGACTGGTAATGCGGGGTGCTGTGTGTTATGTGTGGTGTGAACACGTGCTGGGGGGAGCAGGGGCCCCTCTTGTTCATCTGGCATTTGTGAGGTTGATAAGGATTCTGGGGTGAAGCGCAGACAGTGGAGAGGCGCCGGGCAGGCCTGGCTTTCCGCACCCGCACGGGAGGCGCCCTCAACGTGCGCCGCAGAGCTGGGTGTCTGCCCTAAGGTTTGAGGGGGCAGATCACGTCTCGGGGCCGCAAGGTGCGGGTGTGACCTGCACTAAGGAACTTTGCCCCTGAGGCTCCAGGGTCTCCGGATCCCCCAGGTCGCTGTGCCCCCTGCCGGCCGGCAGGGGGCGCTGTTCCTCGAGGGCCTGGGATTTAGCAGAACGGTCCCGACTGAGAACCCGGCCCACCTTTGCGTTTCCAGCGCTCACAGCTGTGCGTGATGTAACAGTGCACCAACTTTCCTTTAAGACAGAGGACAACGTTTTATTTAGCGGTTAGATGTACTTGGGAGGGGTGAGTGTCGACGGTTTTACCTGCTTTGTACTGGGTTTAGCGAGACGCCTGCTCAAGAGAACACGTTGCTTTTCCTCTTAACCGCTTCTGCGCAAGGAACGCGTCCGGAGGCCTGCCTGGAGAAGGCGGAGGGCGCGGCGCCCAGGCCCAGACACACCTGGCGGCCCCGCAGAGCCGGAAGCCAGACAAGCCGAGCTTCGTGGGCGGAGCCGGGGAAACGGGGGCGGGGGGGGGGCAGGAACCTGAGGGCAAGCCCCGGTCTTCATCCAGGTGTCAAACCCCCCGCTCCTGCCAACTCGGGGGGATAACGCTTAGAGCCGCCTGGGGCGGGGGGTCTCCAGGGTCAGGCGTTCCAGAGCGCCAGCGTTTGGGGGGGCTGACCCTGCTGTCCCCAAAAGCTTTGAGGGGGTTCCAGTGTGAGCAAGGGGTGACAACCTCTGCTAACACCCGCAGAGTGACTGAGGCGTGGCCTGCCAGGGCCCTGTGTGACACCCAGGCTTGGGGTGCCCGTGGGCACGCTCGCCCCCCCACCCCCCTCCCGGCTGGTGGGACCCCGTGTCTGCACGCTGGGCGCCCAAGTCCTGAGTCAGGCTTTTCCATCAGCACCAGCCCAATCCCGGCCCAAAACAGGCAGCTTCTCCAGGGACCTCTGTTCCCGACCTAAATTAAGATTTCCTCCTTTAAAAAGTCCTGTTTTCACAACTGTGGTCCAAGGGAAGGAAGCAGACACAATTAGAGGAACTCGGGGCTGGCACATTTGGTGTTGGTTTGGAGCCTGCCCCCTCCCCCCCTGCGTTGATGCCAGGGTTCGCTGGAACATTCAAAATGCCCTTTTTCTCGGGCCTCAGTTTGACAGGAAGTGGCCCAGCCTCGGGGGTGCGCCCCCCCCCCCGGACCTCTGAGCCCACGCCCAGCTGCCCAGACTGGGAGGCCGCAGCCTGGTGTCTGCGTGTGACCCTCAGGCCGCGGGGCCCAGGGCCCAGGCTGCCAGGTTCCACTCTCTCCCGATGCGCTGAGGACTCGGGGCGTGTTTGGGGGACCCCCGCCCCCGTGCCTCACAGCAGCTGCTCAGGCTGCTTTTCTCCAGCCCTGGTCCCCCAGCAACACTGGGAGTGACAGCTGGCCGGGGGGGTGGGGGGCGGTTACTGACATCGAGGTCCTGGGACTAAAGGAGTGTCACTGGTTAGAATCTGGGTTGTGACAGAATCACTCGTGAGGGAGGTTTGGAAGAAAGCTTTAAGTGAGCGGCAGCAGAAATATGGCTCGATGCACACTTGGAAATATGATTTATGTCTACTAACTCAGGAAAAGTCCCAAATCTTAGGTATGAGGTTTTCTTTTTTAGAAATCTAGTTTGTTGTTGTTTTAATTTATTTACTTGAGAGAGAGTGTGTGCGCGGGGAAGGGGCAGAGGGAGAGAGTCAGAACCCCAAGCAGGCCCAGAGCTGTCAGCATGGAGCCGGACGTGGGGCTCGATCCCATGAACTGTGAGATCAGGACCTGAGCCCAAGCCAAGAGTCTGATGCTCAACGGACTGAGCCCCCCAGGTGCCCTGGTACTATTGGTGAAAGCACCTAAATTTCATTCTTCCTAGTTTTTGTCTAGAGCTACAAAAAATTCATAGGGAGGAAAGTGAGGGTCTGGGGCTTTCAGTTCAGGGAACTGGCTTTCCACACCCCGGCCACCAACTCTTCTTAGTTATGAGTCCACAAGTGTGATGGCAGCTGTGGGGCATCCATAGGGACATGTGTGGGGCATCTGTGGGCACAGCTGCGGGGCAGCTGTGGGGCATCTGTGGGGACAGCTGAGGGGACAGCTGCGGGGCATCTGTGGGGACAGCTGTGGGGCATCTGTGGGGACAGCTGAGGGGACAGCTGTGGGGCATCTGTGGGGACAGCTGTGGGACAGCTGCGGGGCATCTGTGGGGACAGCTGAGGGGACAGCTGCAGGGCATCTGTGGGGACAGCTGAGGGGACAGCTGCGGGGCATCTGTGGAGACAGCTGTGGGACAGCTGCGGGGCATCTGCGGGGACAGCTGCAGGGACAGCTGCGGGGCATCTGTGGGGACAGCTGCGGGACAGCTGTGGGGCATCTGTGGGGACAGCTGTGGGGCATCTGTGGGGACAGCTGCTGAGCCGGCTGTCTTTCTGGCCCCTCTGCCACCGGGACGTCTCCTGATGGATGCCATGAGCGGCGCATCACCCTCTGGGGCGGCCCCGGCTGTCGTGAGGCTTTGACCACCTGGGCGGGGAGCGGAGAGACTTATTTGGCTTAAAGAAGTCAAATGCCTCCCCAGCACGTGAGCAGTGGAAACCTGGAGTCTCCCCCCGGGGTCCGTGGGGGCTTCTAACCAGAGGGGTGGCCCCTGGCACGTCACCACCCTGCGGAGAGACAGGACCTGTGGCTCAGGTAGAGAACTGACCGATCCAGATGCTTGTTTCCTTGTAGAAAGGCAGGGCTCAGGAGCCTAGAAAGTTCCCTGGGGCCCCTCTGCCGGCCTTCCAGGACACGTCCCCACCTGGTTCAGGATGGAACTTCCCACTTGTGCTTCCGTGTGCCCGGAAAGGACAGTGTTTGGAACTGACCTAAACCGCGTCCCCTGCAGTTCCCTCTGCCTAATGCCCGACCCGCCCAGGGCATGTGGGGACCCCTCCGGGCGCGGACGGCGGAGAAAGCGGGCACTGGCGAGCGGCGCTGCTGCTGCTTCACAGGCCACGGAGGGATCACCGCAAAATTACCAAATCTCTGTAACTGCCGGCATTTATGCCCTCCCCCCCCCCCACCCCCGAGGGAAAACAAAAGCCACTGAAACAGAAAAATATTTTCCAAAGGAAAGATCACTTTCCTCTTCGGTGACCTGAGAAAATTTACCACAGTTCCATTCAAAACCTTCAGGCACTTGACTTTTTTTTTCTTTAATATCCTTTACCTTTTTAATAAAAAGTAAAAAACAAACAAAAAAATACATCGATGTCCTGAATAGAACCTCTCTATGTAAAGGTGTCACTAAACAAATAACATAGGACCAGACAGTAAATGGAGCTGTGAATAGCAATATGACATATTATAAAGCGTTTATATGTGTCTGTATATCATACATGAATGTGCAGGTGCCTGTGTGCACCGATGTATGTATAAATATGTAAATATTTGCCTACATACGTCACACACACATATTTATACTGACCTCTTGAGATCGAAGTCCAAGGCACTTTTTACAATGAACAGGTTAAAGCCGTTAATTTAGAACATAACTGTTTCCGGGTACATATCGCTTTATGGTGCCGTCATCACAAGTCGCGGTTTCCCTGGCTCCCCTCCGAGCGTCTCAGGTTGGTGTAAGGACTGGGAGGTTAGGGGTGTTTCTAGAGAACTACACCATCCCCTCTGCCGGTTCTCCCCCGGGGGATGAGTCCCCACTGCCGGCTGCCGCGCTTCCTGGTGTAGCACAGGCCTCTCTCTACCGCCTGAGCGGGGACAGGCCACCCTCCCGGCCGCCCCGCCAGCACAGGCTAACACCAGAAACCTGAAGGGGAACTTCGCAGCGGCTCAAGGCTACAGAGCAAGTTTTTAAGAAATCAGGCTGGGAAAAGGCTGCCCCCGTTTGCACAGCAGCCCCATGACGTGACTCGAGTAGAACTGTAAGGTGCATTTGTTTTTATCCCTATGATCATACAGGGCTTAACCCCATCAAGTAATTCTGTCAATGAGGGTCAAAGAAAAAATGGTTTAATTTTCCAGCAACCCCTAGCTGTGCGGTGAGGCCAGAGCTTTTTAATATTTAACGTGCACACAGATCATTTGGGGATCCTGTTAAAATGCCAGACTTGATGCAGTAGGTCTGGTGTGGGGCCCAGGAGGCTGCGTTGCTGAGTTCCCAGGGGGCGCTGGGCTGCTGGCCCGCAGGCCACGCCGTGCGTCCAGCCACGCACCCGGGCTCCTATCGAGAGGCCTGCTCTCCCCAAATCAAGAACTTGCATTTGGTTTTTTGGACTGAGGAGTAACGAGGGCTGGGGGTAAGGACACTGTGTCTGCTCTCTGTGGATGTGGGGCCCTAGTCTGAGAAGCGCTAGAAGAAACAGCCAAAAAGGACAGTTCTGTTTAGTAGCAGAAAAATATTAAGAGACGAACCAATTACCACCAGTACATTCATCAGTTAATTATAAAATTGAGAATAGACTACTTCCCTTCCCCAGCGAGTGACCCGCTACACACAGGTACCCCGCAGCCGGATGGCTTTCACGGAGCCCAGCCCCACGCGTGTGTGCGGCGCCTGCAGGCCCCGAGAGCACGTCGTGCAATAGAAACGAGGTGCGGCTACGCAAGCAGCCTGAGGCCGGCGCCTGGAGACGCCAGCCGTGTCAGGCGTACGCTGGGTGGACGGAGGCGGGAGGGGGCCCCGGCCTTCCCCCAGGAGGAGACCTGGCGTCCTGCGCTCCCAGCCCATCCGCGTGAATTTCCACTTGGGGAAGAGGAGAGACAGGATCTCAGGGGCCTGGGGCTCCGAGCTCCGCGCCTGTGCGGAGTGAGCCCCAGTGAGGACCGCGCCCGAGGGACCTCCTTGGGGGAGGCCCATGGACGCTAGAAAACCTTTGTTCTGTAATGAAACACATCCTGTTTTGTTTTCATCTGGAAATAGTCCCTCCGTCGGAGGAGGGAAGTGAGGAATTCTACACGTGTCTCAACTGCTGTTCCTACAAGGGGGGAAACGGATTCGCGAGCTGCGTAAGGAGAGAACTTCCCCTGATGCTGTCGATGAAGACAGCGTCCGGCTTGAGGCTCCCTTCCCTCCGGCTGTGCGAGCAGAACCTGGCCCTCTGCTGGGTCCAGCTGTGGGCTGCTCCTCCCTCCCTCTGGGCCGAGCCCCGCGTGGCGGACAAGCTCGGGGCGGGGGGGACCCTGCTTCCGCCGGGGCCCTGCGGCCCGCACGTGGGTCCCACGCGCCTGCGGAAGGGAAGCTCCTAGTGCCCAGGGTCGTGAGTCTCGCGTCGCAGCAGACGAGCCTCTTCCCGTGCCCGGTTCCCACATTCCCGAAGGCAACACCGGGTGGCTGGCTTTGGGGCTCGTATCGTTTACGTAACAGGATCTTTGCACTTACACGGCGCCTGAGCATTGACGACACTGGCTGGGCACGGCTACCCGGGGGTCATGGCTTTTAAAACCTCCTCTGAAATGGCTTGACAGAATTTGGGGTAGAATTATTCTTCTAAGCTCGGAACAGGGTTCGTTTGTGTCCGGTGGGCAGGTCTTGAGAACAAGAATCCGCTCCGTGGGCCGGGGGCGCGGACAGTGACGTGTACTCAGAAACAGAAACACGCGCTGGGAGGGCGACGCGGGCCTGCCAGACACGAGTTGGATACAAAACGTGAATTAAAAGTTACCATATATTTTATAATATAGCAATATATTTCATATTTAAAATAAACTTATGCTTTCTCCTATCATTAAAAAACAGCAAGCAGTACAGAGGCGAGATGCAAATTCGTACTGAAGGTCATTGGATTCTGAGCACAAACGCTTCGCCTTCGAGGTGGGCCAGGAAGGCGGTCCCTCCGCTGCGCCCTGACCTGCTCGCCTCCTCTTCTGTTTGGTGCGGGGGGCGGGGGTGCAGCGACTTGTGGGGCCGCGGAAACATCTGACGAAGGCTGGTCCTGCCTGGGACCGTAGGCCTCGGCCCGTCAGCGTCTACGCCCTGCTAGGAACACGGCTGCTCCAGTCACAGTCATATTTGATTTGTCACTGATATTTTTGGCTATAAATTCAGCATTTCTTTGGGATCCGAACCACAGGTTGGTGTTGAATTTTGTGCTTTTCCTCCATCAGCCTGATTGGTCACATTTGTTTGGTTTCAACACTCAGTCCAGCCCGAGACGTGGCTTCCAGAACGCGGCGAGTAAACCACAGTCAGACGGCGGCACTTGGCACCTGGGTGTGGAGCTCAGACGCTGAAGCTTCGATGAGGGTTTTGTTCGGAAGGAACCTGGGCTCAGGCCGGGCTTTCCCAGGACCGGGCACACCCCTGGCCTTTTCCGCGTGTGCTCACACTCCGGTGCACCGAGTGCCGCCTACAGAGTTTACATCTATCTCAGCAAGAAGTCTCCGTGTTACTCGTCTGACGGGAATTTAACACTAACTTCCGCCTGCGCAGCCCGGCACCATTTCCCGGGCCCAGCACACTCGCCTCCACTGGCAGCCGTGCCCCCGGGGACACCATCGCCTGCGGCATCGATGGCCCCACTCTCACTCGGGGTTTCCTTTGGCGGCAGCAGAGAAGGAAGGGATGCTGTCTGGGGCGTCACCGCACCGGCCGCCGTGCCGGTGGAAGGGGCTGCTGGATGGCCGGGCGGCCCCCCGACGGCTGTGCGAGGTGCTGGGGGAGCGCCGTCGAGTCCCCAGGGCTGGCGCGACGGCCACTAGGGAGGAGCAGCCATCGGGGAAGTAGGATGACCGTCTAGAAGTGGGGACACGCGCTGGGATTTAAAGCAGTAGCTTACGGGTAGTGTGAGGACTTCCTGGAATGGTGGCTCTGACGCTGTGACGGCAACGCCCTGTGTCCTGGGATCACACGCAGGTTCTGGGGGGGGAGGAGCCGGCCAGGTGCCAGGCCCCCACCCCTCTGCTAATTCCTTTCCCAGCTGACGCGATAGAATTGCTTTCTGGTGACGCTTGAGCACATTCACGTGCGCCTCCCAAGTGTGAGCTTGTCGGGCCGCGTGGCTGCCCGGCCGTAAAGCCTACTGTGTACTTTGTGCTCAGGCAGGCTACCTTTCAGCTTCGCTTTAAGCACAGAGAAGCCACGTGTGACGTGGTGACATTACTAGGGCAAAGGTGCGGCCCGTGTTGGGACTTGTTCCTCTGATTCTGTATCTCTAGCATTCTTCCTGTTTCTTCCTTTATCCACGTGGAAATCACTGGAACTCTAAGGGGGGGGTCCCTCAAATATATCAAAATCACTATTTCTTCAAGGCTGTTCCTTCTTGGCCGTTAATAGGTACCGGCAGCTGCACCCGTTACTCAAGACTGGCCAGGCCTCCCCTGTGCCTACTAACTGATGAAGTCACGGCTCAGCCCGGCGCCTGCTGAGGCCAGAAGGTAGCGGGGAGCCCGGCCTCGCCCCTTTGTTCTCTCGAGTTAAGTGTTTTTAGAGATAATGATGTCATGACGTTGCACAGCGTGAGGATGGTAAGAGCAGTTGAGACGCTTTACGACAACTTACTGATGACAGTCAGACATAGGTGGCCTTTGATCCGAAAGGTGCAGAATTTTATTGGGACTTCAGTCTAAGGAGGAGCGAGCCCCGACTCCGGTATAATTTGCCAACTGATGCCATTTCCTGAAATTCCACAGAGACCGTGGGTCTTAAAGTATCACAGTCCATCCCTGACTTTCTAGTACATGAGGCTATAATATGGCTTAAGTGATGAGGGGGTGACTCTGGAGGTTTAATTCAAGTGTCTGGATATTTTAGGGGTTCGTAGGGTATTACATCTGGCACGAAGTTATCAGAAAAGCTGTGGGAGGATTCTCCCACCGGGTCGGCCTTCCACGAGTGGGCAGAGTTGGTTCAGTATTTGAGTGAGGTCATTGTGATTGATATTTTTACACGAGTTCGCACAGCCAATTCTCGGGTAATTAGACCTGCACCTGCCACGACTTGAAACCAAGAACGAGAAGGCACGGCAACCACTGCCTCGTCCGTCTGACCGTGGGGCCGGGGCACAGCGGGGTCATCCGCAAGGCAGGCTACGGGGAGGGGACCGGGGGTGGGGGCTACGCTTTGGGCGGTCAATACTGAGGTCATCAGGGTCGATTGCACTCACAGGAGAACGGATAACTTCCCTACACGAAGCCGAAGCTCTCGTCAGGGGCGCAGGCTCCCACTCACTGTTGCGAGATCGGCACGCAGACTTGATCACTTTCAAAGACAGAGTCCTTCGCCAAGGGACCGAGCCCCGCACGGCTCTGGCACTGGCGTTAGCTCGAGTCCTGCCACGATGCCCGTGTGTTTCTGGGAGGCCAGTGGCTCCTCTGCCGAGGGCTCCCGCTCCCCTTACCAGTGTCGCCCTCTTGGTCGTCAGCGTTCATTTTGGCGCACGGCGTTGATGGAATCTTGGGTGCCATTTACTGACATGAAGACTAAACCCCTCTGTGCGTGAGCATGTGCACACACGTGTCGTGGTCACAGCGGGATGGACAGGGCGGGCAGGAGGTGACAGGCGAGGGCGGTTGGGAAGCGACCGGGCTTGGTGCACGCAGGGTGTTCTGATGTGGTCTCCGCCTCGTGGACAGAATTAGTGCCGTGAAAAAGCTGCGTGGCTGTTTCCCCTGCTTCTGTGTCTGTTTATATGCTCGGCTGCACTGCCACTGACCGCAGGAGCACCATTCTTGGGATGTGACAAAGGAGGGTGACTCTTGGGTGAGCAGGAGTTAAAGGAACAAGCAGAAAAATAAACAGCCAACAGCAAGTGCGGCTTCGGGGAGACGCAAAACAACCGATGGAAGTGTTCTCGGGACTTAACGTGATGAAAACAAGACCATTTAGGGAAAATGACAGCAACAGAAAGAGAAAAGAGGAGGTTCAGCAAGAGACCAGACCTTCTGGAAACAGTGCTGTGGCTCCAGGGTCACTGGCCTCTTGCTGTCCCTACAAGGGATTCCCTCGTCCCTACAAGGCCTGGCCCAGTTTGACGTCAGGACGTTGGAGACGTGACAAGGTCCTGCGCAAAGGGAGGCCGACCATTTGCAAATAACACCCTTCGCCGAACAGACGAAAGACTGCGCACAGTGTGGTTCCCTCCTCGTGAGCTGCGGCTGAGGGCCTCACAACCAGGGGAGGGACAGGCCATACGACGGCTGTGTCGTGAGCACATGGCCGGCGGTCAGACACGGGGCGCCCACATGCCTCGCCTCAGGACGCCTGTCACCGCACCGGGTCTTGATGTTTCTCAGGTTTCCTGGGGTTTGAGACACATTCAAATGGTTTTTGCACCAAGATTAACGTGGCGCGGAACAGGCCACTGGCCCTGCCCACGGGGCTCCCGCTCCCAAATCCTTTTACTCCCGGAATCCTTTGTTTTGAGGTGGTCTCAGGCCAGGAAGGAGGGGCCACACGGCCCCCGCCACCACTCTTTCCTCTGTGCTCCCAACACCTGGAGCCTGGCCCTGCTGCTGCGAGAATGTGCACAAGCACAGCCCCGGCCAGGGCTCTCCCTCAGCCAGGTGTCACTGGGCTGCACCTGCACGTGTGCACGTGTGCAGGGACCCTGTGCCCTTCCCTCACACACACAACCCATCCCGGGCTCCATCGGAACACAGCTGGCTTGGACAGAAGAAGAAACTCCGTGGGGCTGTTATTTTTAGAAGGCCGCTTATCCCTCCCGGATGCCGACACTCCTGGCTGGTTCATCCCTAGCCGGGCAGCAGGGCGTGTGCCCAGGGGGAGGCGCGTGCCCGGGGCGGGGAGGCGCCCTGTATGGGGTCCACAGGAACCTGTGTCTCTGGGGAAGCTCAGAATATGCCCAACGCTAGCAAACCCTGAGCTGAAAGTGCCCACATTCAGATTCAAGCCAACTCCATGTACATTTAGAGAGTGCCTACTGTCTGCACGGTAAGGTAACCGGGTCCCTTTCTATTTCGGCCAAGTTCAAACAAGAAAAGATCTGGGTTGAATGTGAGGTGTGTGCATGCACTCATGTGCAAACACACAGGTTTATATGGGTATGAATATTGGATGGAAAATCTGGCTTTTTATTTGTCTCTCTCTCTTTTTTTTTGTCTAAGTCGGGTTTTCTGACTAAGGAAGGAGAGGAGAAAACGCCTGTTTTGGCCATCGCAGCAGCTCTCCTGTCTCTTGTCCAGAGGCTTCTTAGATAAAAGGCAAGGAGAAGGGTGTGCTCAGGACCCGGTGAGGAGCCTGTGTCCCCGCCTGACACCGCCCCCACGGGACCCTCGTCCCGGCTCCTTCCCTGTTGGCCGCTTCGGTGCACCTGTCCATCCCCCCGCCACCCCCCCCCCCACGAGACCTGAGATTGAGCGTGGATTTCGGTTCTGCACCAGCTCTGCCTGCCAGAGTCACAGCTCCCTGTCACCTCCTCTTCCTGCTCCCAAGTGGAGGCACCTAAACAGAGATTAGATTTCTGGTCTCCAGGTGCGCCGAGCCAACAGGACTCAGTCACTTAGCCCCGGTCTCTCTTCCTCACGTCCCTGGTCTGATGGCTCCTTGATGGCACAGTGACCAGGACAGAGTCGATTTGCATCTTAAGACCTATGGGTTATGCTTCCGGAGTGGGGGTTTATTTAGCAACTGCTGGAACTTGTGTATGGGGTCGGGAAGGAGGCGGAGCTGACCCCGAGGGGGCTGTCCGAGGGCGGGGGCGTGTGCAGGGTGCCCGCCGCGCCGCCCCGGGCCTCGGCGAGGGCAGACAGGAGCTGCTGCTGCTGGCGGAGGGCGTCGGCGATGAGGAGGGGCAGGGAGCTGAAGCCGGCCGCCAGGTGCTCCAGCTTGGACTCCAGGCTCCCGATCTGCTTCTCCAGGTCCTCACTGCGGTCATTGAGTTCCGTGATCAGGTCGTACATGACCGTCTGCATCTGGACAGAGAGACGGGCACAGGTCAGCACAGGCCAGCTCGGGTCAGCACCGCTCAGCTCGGGGGCTGCAGCAGGAGACAGACGCCCCCAAACTGCAGGGCCACGTCCACACCAGCAGGGGGTCCAGCCGACCTCGGGCCAGGGCTTGCCGTGCCCGGGGGTGCGGGCGCAGAGGTGCCGTGTGGGAACGGCAACAATGCACTAGGAAACACGTCTAGTGGGAAAAGCGGCACTTTTTCTCAGACCGGGGAGTCTCTGGACCGTCCTCAGGTCCTTAGTGACCTGACCACTTGGCTCAGAGGCTGCGGAAGCCTAACGGTCAAAGACAAGACCCCTCCGGGGCAGCGGACCGGCCACAGACTGGCAGCTGTGAGGCCACGGCTCAAGTACGGGTCCGCAGCCCCGGAGCAGGCCCTGGGACCCTCTGAACCACGGGCTCCCGACCGAACAGGATAATAGAAACTGCACGCGGCTCTGACACCATCGGCCCCCGCTGTTATCAGCAGAGTCCGGCGTTGGATGAGGGACCTAACCCCGCCCCGGGTGGTCCGCAGCCGCGCGGCCCCTCCCCTGCCCGGTCAGTGGGGAGGCGCGCACCCCACCGGGGCCTCCCCGAAGGGCCTGCCCACCTCCGGCTCGTCCCTGCCCCGTCCCCTTCATTCGCGAAGGGGGGAAGCCAGAGCCCCTCTCTCCTGGCCTCACCCCCGCGCCCACGCAGCCCTGCAGAGGCCTCCCTCAGCCCCTCCCGCACACCTGTCCTTGCAGGTAACTGACTCCGGATCACCGATGGCTTAGCTCCCCCGGGGCTTCCCTTCCGGGCTTGCCCCGCCCTG
>NW_024081022.1:33972-138199 GCF_003009895.1 Hyaena hyaena
CCCGCCCCTCCACGCCCCGCCCCGCCCCTCCACGCCCCGCCCCGCCCCTCCACGCCCCGCCCCGCCCCGCCCCCGTGGGAGGCTGCCCGCGCAGGCCTGAAGGGCCGGTTTGCCTGCGGTTCCCAGGAGAACAGCAGCTGCGTCCCACCAGGTGACAGGTGAGGCCGGAGACCTTGCCGCTCGTGGAGGACCTCGTGGGTGCTGGTGTCAGGGCACCCCTGCCTCACGGGGCAGCCCCCAGCACCTTCCTGCTCGCCTTAAGGGATCCGCCTCTTGAGATGAGACCCCCCGACACCGACTGGGGGCCAGAAACGCTGGTCTGTGGGGATTGGAGGCAGGAAAGCGAATTCCCAGGCCGACCGTGTGACCTGGCGCACGGCCCCCACCGTCCCGGGCGACCCCGTCAGTGAGCATCGCCCCGGGCAGCTGACAGGCAGCGGGCGTCGCCGGCCTGCGCTCCGGCCGGTGCTCACGGCCACACCCGGCAACTCGCGGGGCGTCTCCGCGCGCGGCCGCTCACCTTGGAAAGGTCCACCAGCGTGTTGGCCTGGTCGCTCAGCTTCCTCTGCTCCATCTTGACGCTCCGCAGCCTGTGGGGGAGGGGCATTGACAGCCGTGCCCCCAGTGCGCGTGCGCCGAGTCCCCGTGCGGGCCCCGCCTCTACCTCGAATCCCGCGCGCTGGCCGCCGCATGGGGACCTCGAGCAGGGGTGACGGCTGACCGCAGTCACGGCCGCTCAGGCCCCCGAGAGCAAACTCTTGTCTGCACGCGCGCTGGCCTCAATGACTGCCGCCTCCTGGCTGCCCTCAGAGGGTCTCTGCCCGCGCCCCACGCCCATCCTCCAGTGAGAGCGAATGGCTTCACCCCTGCTCTGCCGCTGTGTTTAAAGTGCCTCCTTGTGCACGGCGCTGACTACAGTGCGTTCTGCTTCGGGTCGTGTGCAGGGTGAGTGCGCGCGAGTGTGACGTGTGAATCCCTGGAGGTGAGGAGTGTGTGTGTGAGATGTGAGCGTCTGTGGAGGTGTAGGGGTGCACGTGTGCGTGTGTCCCTGTGACGTGCGGGTCCGTGGAGCTGAGGAGTGTGCGCTTGTGTGTGTGTCCATGTGACGTGCGGGTCTGCGGGGGGTGAGTGTGTGCATGTGTGTGTGTGTGTCCGTGTGATGTGCAGGTCTGTGGGGGTGAGTGTGTGCGCGCGTGTGAGTGTGTCCGTGTGGTGTGCGGGTCTGCGGGGGGTGAGTGTGTGCATATGTGTGTGTGTGTGTGTCCGTGTGATGTGCAGGTCTGTGGGGGTGAGTGTGCGCGTGCATGTGTGTGTGTCCCTGTGATGTGTGGGTCCGTGGAGCTGAGGAGTGTGCGCTTGTGTATGAGTGTCCATGTGACATGTGGGTCTGCAGGGGGTGAGTGTGTGCGTGTGTGTTTGTGTGTCCATGTGATGTGCGGGTCTGTGGGGGTGAGTGTGTGCGCGTGTGTGTGTGTCCGTGTGATCTGCGGGTCTGTGGAGATAAGGAGTATGCGCGCGTGTGTGTTTATGTGATGTACGATCTGTGGAGGTAAGGAGTGTGCGCACATGTGTGTGAGTGTGTGTCCCTCTGATGTGTGGGTCCGTGGAGGTGAGGAGTGTGTGCGTGTGTGTGTGTGTCCGTGTGATGGGTGTGTGTGAGTGTGCGTCTGATGTGCAGGTCTGTGGAGGTGAGCGCACGTGAGTGTGTGTCTGTGTGGCGTGTGGCGTGTGGGTCCCTCCCCTCTGGCTGGGCGGCTGCGGGTGTGATGAGCGGCTGAGCGGCCTGGGGCCCAGTCACGGCCCAGAGCTCCGGGGTGGAACCTCGCGGCCGCGGGGGCTCGCCCGGTCCTGCCTCACTCACTGGTGGATGGCCTGCAGGAACTTTCTCTGGTGCTTCCTCACTTTGGCGTGGTCAATCTTCTTCAGCAGCTTCGTGTGTTTGTAGATGAGCCACGTTTCCCGCAGGACGTTGGCCGCGGCGTTCTTGATCTGAGGAAAAACAGACACGAGTCGCGTCAGGTTAGTTCTCCGAGGTTCCCGTGGTGCGTTTGTAAGACAGTCTGCCGCCTGCGGACACGGCTCTGCGAAGACCCATTTCCCTCACGGACTCGTGAGCCCTGGGAAGGGGGGTCCGTCCGCCGCCTGGCGCTCCTGCCTCGGACGCAGCGCGCGGCCCAGGCTCTTTCTGGCATTTTCGGGACAGCCTCTCGACCGCTGTCCCCGAGGCGGAGTTGGCGAGGCTGCAGCCCCCAGGGGAGGCGGCCCCGGGCGCCCTGGGGGCAGAGACACGCGCCACCGCTCGGGGCTCGGCCTGAGACCTCGGTTTGGGGGCATGCGGACACCTCGTGGCCTGAGAGAGCAATCAGGCCGCCCAACAGCTGGGGATTTTAAAAGGCCCCTTTGAGGAATGTCTTTCCCGCAAATGGAACCAGAGGCCTCAGCAAGTCCACGGAGTCCTTTCCCAAGCGGCCAAAAGCATTTATGCGGTAATTCCGCACATAGATGTCATTGGATTAAAACTGAAACGATTTCAAAGCGGCGTCTGAACATCAGCGAGATATCTGGGTGAAGCCAGAGCCGTGTCCGGCTCCTTCACGCTCGCCTCTGCGCAGTCCTCCGACGGCGTGGAAACCACCGCTCCCGCCGAAGCTGGGACACATCAGTGACACCCAGATGGCAGGGGACAGAGTCTTAATCCAAACACAGACGTCTTCAGCAATTAGTGATATGAGCAAGAGGAAAAGCTGGCGCGCGAGCTGAACAGATTTCTGATGAACGGCCCCCATTTCTGGCAGCCTCGCAAACTGGCCCGCGGCCCGGAGTGAGCAGGGCGGCCGGGTGGGAATTGAGCTCCGGGCCAGAAAAGGTTTTAACGGACTGGAGAGCACAGGCCTGCTGCTCAGACGGGACGTTGCTCAGACGCTGAGGCGCGGGAGGGCCTGGGAGCCGCTGGCCGGCGGGCGGGTCACTTTGGCGTGTGTGCGTAATGACAATTTATTGCCAAGGCTGGAGTGTATTTCTCACTGGTGAAGTGATGTTTTTAAAAGAACAGCTACGCCTTCTCAGAAATGTCCAAGTGACATAAACACTGCTTGTTTGTCCAGTAAAAATCCACTGTGAACGTGGTGTCAAACGGCTTCGTCGCCCACCTCTGGCACTTCCTTCCCTGAAAGGAAGCAGGTGGTGGTGAGCGGAAGCTGGCCCCGGTCAGTGGCCAGGCGAGCGGCGGGGGGCGGGGCTGGGGTGGACAGGAGCCCCCGATCTCCGGCCAGGGAGGGCGCGCCGCTGCCGACTTGCGCAGGGGAAGGCCGATCAGGTACACGTGCGCCTCAGTCTTCCTGGTGCTTGGCCTCCAAGGAGGGCCTCGCAGGAACCCAGGAGAAACCCTCTCCCTGCATTTAGGACGATCGGCCGAGCCCGAGTGGCACCGGCGTCCCCGTGGGGGGCTGGCCCACAGAACAGCGCTGTGGACGGCCTTCACCACGTGTCTCGGTGTTGATGTGGAGCAAACAGGTGAAATGGGAAGTCTGCAGGCTCGTCCTCGCTCCTGCAGTTGTGAGCATTTAGGAGAAAATGCTGGTTATCTCATAGGCGGGAAAAAGAGATCCTCACCCTAAGGCCGTGAGGCCCCAAGGAGGCGGCTCTGGTGGTGTCAGAGGATGGGGTGCAGGGCACAAAGTCATCAGGCAGGGACTAGTGTGACCCCGTGTGACGGACAGATGCAGACCAACACCACGGAGTCACAGAGGGTAAACTGAGTCATTGCAGACTTCAGAGTCACCAGGCTGTACGTGCACAGATGTTAGTTACTGTCACCTCGCCCAGACCCCTGTTTAACACAGGAGGACGTGGCGTGGGAGACACGCGTGGCCGGCTGACGGCAAAGTGGGAACAAGGCCCGAGAAGAACTCCAGAAGAACGGCCTGACCCGACTTTTCCCTACACAGACTACACTCTCTCCTGTTTTCCAGGATCAAGGAATTGGAAAAGCGTTTGCATCGTTGTTGAAGTCTGCTCCTCAGGGCCCTCGCTTGGCCGCGCGACAGAACGGCGGTCCAGGCTCGACCCCTCCAGCCCGAGTCTCAGGCTGGAAAGTCGCAGCACCGCCTGGGCGGCTGAGAGCGGCCGTCACGTCATCGACGGCTTTGGCCAGGAGGCCCCTGTGCGTCCGGGAAAGGGACGTTAAACACAAGCCGTGGTGCCGGCTCTGAAATTAACAGCCGGCAAACAGCCTGGCACAGAGCTCAGTACATCACGGAGCGCAGAAGAAACGCGTTTAGCCGCACTGCGTCTCCCGGGCTGACCGTAAATGCCACTCGACCAGGCTCCCCTTCGCCACCTGGCGGAGCGCTTCCAACACCGCTGGGGTGTGAGTGGTCATGTGCCCCCCAGGGATTCGCCGAGCTGGGGGCTGGGGGGCCGGGGACCCTCTGAGCTCTCCTGGCAGGCGGGGGTGCCAGGGACAAAAGGTGCGCCGGGGGCGGGGGTGGGAAGGGTCAGGGACCCGGGGAGGACGGGGAGGTTGATGGCCGCCAGGGGCCCGCACGCGGAGGCTGGCTCTTGTGTCCCCCCCCCCCCCCCCCACACACACGAGCTGCCTGGTGGCTGGGGGCCCGCACGCTCTCTACCCCAGAGAATGGGCTCAGTGGCCTACATGCTTCAGAGCGGCCCTGAGGTCACCGGGCTCTGGGCAAGGAAGTCATCCAGCCGGGGTCTCCCAGGAAGCAGCGGCCACTGCCATGCAGCAAGAGCTCGCTGTGCCGGCTCCGCACTGAGCACCGGGTGGGCCGCGCCCCGTGGCCAAGCGTCCTGACAGGCAGGCCCTGTGCTGGGGGCGACGACACCGGGTCCTGCCCTCAGAGGAGCTCACGACCGTGCTGGGACAGCGTGCGGCTTGTCCTGTCGGGCACTGAGGGCGAGAGGCAGCTTGGGGCGGCCATCAGAGGGTGGCGGCGGTGCCGCGGGTCTGCGCCCAGTACCCGGGGACCCGCCTGGCGCGGCGTCTGCCCACAGTGGCCCCGCTGCTGTCCTCCACCCACGGAATGTGGGCTCCTCCCCGCCCCTGCCCCCAGGCCTGGAAACCTCACTGAACACACTTGTCTGTTCCCCGAACTCCTGACCACATGACTCAGGCCAGGGCCCCGCCCCCCGCCCGGGCCACCTGCCACGCAGCCCCGAACAGGGCTGTCAGCTGCAGGGGGACAGCACCTCTCCTGGCCCTGAGCCGCCAGCAGCCTCAGGAGCTGCCCGCTGACCCTCCCGGGAAGGGGTCACCAGCCTGTTCCCGCCGGGATGGTCCCTAGCGGGGAGGGTGGTCCACTTGAGGCGGGAGGGGGTCCGGGAGGGGGTCCGGGAGGGGGGCCGGGAGCGGCGCTGGGAGGGGCGCCGGGAGGGGGGCCGGGAGGGGGGACAGGACAGGAGGCGGAACAGGCCTGGCAGACACCTTCAAGGAGCCGCCCGGGTTGGGTTTAGATGAACGGGGGGCTGGTGGGCATCATGGGCCGGCCCCGGCTTCAGGCACTTGATGGAAGGACCCTGTCCGCACAGGATGGGGGAGAGGCTCTCCCTCTTCCCACCTGCCAGCCCCTCCCAACTCACCCTCACCCCCACAGCCTCCCCGCTGTCTTCCTTTCCTCTGTCCACCCGCCCTGTCCCGCCCCGTGTCTCTGCCAGGCCCCTCGGCCCGCAGGAGGGGGCCAGCCTCAGTGCTGGGAAGCCGGCTCGGCCGCCTGGCGGGCAGGAGGGGGCGGGGGGTCACTGGTTCCAAGTTAGAGTCTGGGGCTCCTTGCTCCGAGCACCAGGGCGACGGATGGTGCTGTCAACGAGCGCCTGGCCCGTGTGCAGGCAAACTGGCCTTCGCTCCCGCAGGCCTGGGCCCTAACCGCCGTGCCGAGTGCCCGGTAACTGACCGCCCCGGGGAAGCCCACAGGTTCTGGCTGGAAGCCACCTGCAGCCCTGGTTAAGGCCTGGTGAGCTGCAGGTGGCTGGCGGCCCCCATGCGCCCATCCCTGGACCTGAGAGTCTGGTCCTTCAGACTCCTTCCAGCTCAGAAGCTCAGTGCTGGTATGTCTTTACTACAGAAAACCCGTACCCAGGCCGCCTAGGTCAGATCTCTGGGCGCGAGGTGATCCACAGGCCCTTTCTGGGGAGGGTTAGCATTCTGGTAACTGATCCATTGCTTACTTGCTAAGTTTTTAAGAGATTAAGACCTGTTATGAGCAAATCTTTTTATTAGCCCGCTGGAAGGCAAAGGTTTTCTGGGCATGGCTGTGATAAAACTTTTACGTGTGCTCATAATGAAAGAAGAGTTTTCTTTAGCACTGGGCAGTAGGTACGGGGGCTGCTCAGGTTTTGAGCAGGGTGGTGATGTGTTCAGAGCTAAGTCCTGGAGCCTAAGGGGGCCCTCAGGGAAGCCGGCGTGTGGAACAGCCATGGCCTGGTGCAGTCCAGGCTCGGGGACCCCGTGGGGTCCAGGGCAGAGATGCGTCCGAGAAGCTGCTAACTTTGTAGGCCTGGGGACCAGGGCACTCAGGAGAAGGAACCAGTGGAGGAAAGATCTGGGCTTGGTTTGGATCTCACTCATTGACTTCATGGGGAAATGGATTTACATAAAGTATTTGGGGCAAGAGCCCCGCATGGCAAGGGTAAGGAGACACAGTCCTCAGCCAGCGGCACACACCGTGGTCTGATGTGGACAGTCGACATGGCAAACAGGACGCCTCCTGTCCACGGTGCTCCATAAGCCGTGCGTCCACAGGTAACATGCCCTGCTTTTCCGAAAGCAGAGGTGCTCTCCGAGGACGGGCAGTACGGATGGACATCGTGTCTCCTGAGCACAGAGGGTGGCCCACGGGTGACTGATGACAGGTATGTTCAGTTGCGTGAAACAGAGGTGGGAACATGAGGCACTGAGTGGGGGGCAAGATGGGCATCTGCTGTCATTTTAGTCTCTGGGTGGCCTTTACACACATCGTCTAGTAGCTCAAGGCTACTAGCCCTGCATGGTCACTGCGGGAAGGTGTGGTTTTTAAAAAAGGTTTATTTTTGAAAGAGAGAGAGAGAGGGAGACACAGAATCTGAAGCAGGCTCCAGGCTCTGAGCTGTCACACAGAGCCCGATGCGGGGCTCGAACCCACAAACTGTGAGATCATGACCTGAGCCGAAATCGGCTGCCCAACGGGCCACTCAGGCGCCCCGGGAAGGTCTGACTGCACTAAATGTGGGGAGACGTGGCTGCCAGAGTTGACAAGTTAGACAAACGACAGAACAGTGTGGATTCAGGAAAACCAGAAACTGGGTTCAGACCTCGTGCTGCCCTCAGCTCGTCCTAACACCCGGTGTTGCTCTGAGGCTTCGGGCAGGGCGTTAGAGGGGACTGAGCCACTGCGTCCCAGGGAGGGGAACTGGGCTCTCTGAGACCAGGTCAAGGTCAAGGCAAGCGGAGGCCAGGGCTGGCCAAGCTCACCAGCACCTTCCCACCAACCAAGGTTTGGAGAAGAGCCTCCGAAGGCTTTGCACGCACGTCGGGGGCTGGGGGCTGGGGGCTGGGGGTTGGGTGAAGCCCGCTGGGAACAGCCCTCAGTGCTGCTGTCTTGAAGCTAAATTATGTTTTCTCTTGTGCAGTGGACAGCCTGGGCCACACTGTGCCACATTCAACCATCTGCATGTCAACAACGCTAGGCTATCTGCCCAGACCCGTCCCTTGTCACATCTGTGGAGGCTCCTCGAAGAATCCAGACCAAACAATCAAACCCACAAATAATTCTGCTGAATGGTGCAGAGGCCTGGGCACGTGCGGCGCTCCTGCGATCCCCCGCCTGGTGCTGGCTGCCCAGTGTCCGCTGGGCCCCGAACACCTGTACCGCGCTGCGGCCGACATCATGGGCTGTGTTCAGATTTCAAAACCCAGACCAGCACGTGGGTGCTCGCGGGTCCTGAGGAAAGCCTGCCACTGCCGCCAGAGCCCCCGTGTGGGCTCTGACGCCCTCTCAGCTTGGGGACAGAACAGCCTCGCAAGATGTCCCCTCGCTGACCTGTGTGCCACCTGCAGTTCTAGAAAGTTCTCCATAAAAGCCGCCATTAGGGAACGGCTCCCACCTTGCGTCTGGCAGTCATCCGGGAAGGACCCGTCTGGTCCCTCCCGCAGGGCCCTTCCCGAGCCTGACTGTCCAGCCGGCGCTGGCCCTCCGCGGCCGACCCCTCTCCCCGGTCCCGCCCCCCGTGCTGCTCTTCCTCAGCCACCAGGGAGGCATCACCCAGAAGCCCCGGGACAGGGCGGATGATGACACTTGGAGGCGCAGCATTTAGAAATGTGGGCTCTGCTGTGATGATGATGATCGTCTTTAATGATTTTTTTTTTAAAAAGAACTGGATTTAGATACAGTTCCAATATCATTCTTAAGAGCCGACTGCCTTCCTAACGTGAAAACGCCTGAGCCTAGATGGAAACGCTGCCTCACGCAGGTGGTGAGTTCAATGCTGCCAGGAGAGGGCGGGGGAGGGTCAGCTGTGCCCGCAGGCATCCCGCCCCGGCCCCCGGCCCCCCGTGGACAGCGTGGCCTGACCTCCGTCACAGGACCGTTGGCCCGTGGCTGGCTACCCACCGCTCTGGGCCCCACGGGGACGCGGACGGCGGCGTTTTACCCGTTTGGTGAGCTGAGTGTCCATCATGAAGTTGTGCACGTGCTTCTCGGCTTTGGTGAGCTCCAGCTTCCGGGCCACCACGGCCACCACCAGGGCAGTGCAGCCCGCGCCCTGTGGGGGGACAGCAAGGGCGGGGGGAGAGCGCGTGACTGCAAGGCAAGCGCAGGCAGACGACGGGACCCCCCTCCGCGTCCACTGCGGGGTCCGGGGAGTGGATGGGCGCCAGGAGCCTTCGGGCCCCGACGGCCGCCCTCCTGAGGGACCCGCTGTCTTGGCTGCAGGGCTGGCCTCTGGGGACCCGAGCTTCACACAACCAGCCAGTTCCTAGCAGAGCAGGGCAGGGCTGAGGCTTCGGGGACAGTCCCCTAGCAGACAGTTTCCCTTCATGGGCAAGGCTGTGGGGACCCCGGCCCCGCCCCGCCCTGCCCTGCACACTGGCCTGGACCACCCTGCCCTCCCTCATGGGAAGAGAGGAACAGGCTGACCCTCTAGATGCCACACTATTTGCCACAAGCCCAGTTCAGCACTTTGAGGTCCCAGGACTGAAGGGCTCCATCACTCATCGGTCTAACAGGATGGGTTAGAAATAGAAGTGAGCACTTTTCAAAGGTGCAGAACCAGCCCTGAAGCCGGGAGGGGTGAGCACGGCGAGGCCCCGCCCTCCGGAGGCCGAGGCCGAGGCTGAAGGGCCCGCGCTCTCCCCTGGCTTCTCCCAGGACGCTCTTGTGCCCCTTGGCACATCTGGAGCCACGGTTCGCAGCCCCGCAGCTGGAAGGGCCTGGGTCTGTGACCCCTCCTCTCGCGACCTTGTGTTCCTCTTGTTCAGGGATGGCTGTGTTCTTGGCAACTGTGACTTGCAGAGACTGTGTCCCCTTCACAGGACGTGTCTGGGCACTTGCACAGCATGGCCTCATGCTGTAATTGATTTAACCAAGCTTCCAAAAGCAAAAAATAGCTTAAAAGAAGCCATCCTGGAGGGAAGAGGTGTGCTCCCCTCCCCTCAAACAGACCACGTATCACCCTGCTCCCCTATACGGGGGTCCAGAGGTACTCTGGGCTGAAAGCCCAAACACGGGGACACATCACAGTGTTAAAAATGGAGCATCAGATGGAGAGGGCTCTCCCCAGGCGCTGTTCCTCGCCCACCTCCCCGGGGCCAGCTCCACTTAAATCACCCTGAGAGCTGGGGACAGAAGATGCCTGAGGAGGGGGCCCCCACTCATCATGTCGCTTTGGGGATTTCATTAGAACAATCACTCGAGCACCATCCTGGATTTCCAGGGTCCGGAGAGAGTGTCCCCAGCTCTCACCGTGGCCCGCAGCCTAGCTGGTTAAACACAGGGGGCTTCCAGTTAGAAGCTAGAGTGTTTTAACTAAGGAACCATGTATTTTATACAATAAGAGAAGTTTCTGCATGAAGACAGTAGGGTGGATTGGATTACATTTTCAATTTCTTTTGACTTAAAGATGCCAAGACTTTCTTGTGGATATTTCTCTGGCGGGTGTTGGGTTCTTAACCCAGAATTCTAATCTCAATAGATAGCAGAGAATACTCTCAACTTTATTTTTTCTTTTGGAAAACCCATCATCTGGATGTAATTAGGGAAATTGCCAATCACGAAGCCTCACTTAATCATTTCCATTAAGCGACAACCTGGTAAAGATGGGGTCAGACATCAGCAGCTTCTAGAAAGTGGTGGGCCGGGTGCTGAGATCCACTGCTGGTCCTCTGTGCAGTGTGTGTGAGAGATGGAGACACAGAGAGAGAGCAGGAGGGGGAGGGAGGAGGAGGAAGGGGGAGGGAAGGGGGGAGGAGAAGAGATGGGAGGGAGGGGAGGGGTGCAGAGGGAGAGGGAGCTGGAGCAGAGACCAGACAGGGATCACTGGGGGGGGAAGAAAAAGGGAAGGAGGGGGAGAGGCGCCGTGGGGGTGAGTGAGGAGCCGCGGATCGGGGAGGGGAGGCGGGGGCCAGACGCTGGCGCAGCGGGCCCTCCTGCAGGTCAGGTTCCCGCGGGCGGGCCGTGTGGGGAGACGGGGGCAGGGTGGCATGGGATGGAGAGGAGGAGGGGCTGCTGGCGTGACCTCCAGGGGGTCACACTGTGGAGCAAATCCATGACTCGGGCTTTGCCTTCAGAAGTGCCAAGTCCAGAGTCATGGGTGACACCAGCTGGGCTCCTGGGTCTCCCGAGGCCACCTCCTACCCCCGAGGGAGGGGCGGGGGGGCAGGGTCCACCAGGACGGGCGTGGGAAGCAGGGGCAGGCGTGGCCTGAGGGGGCCAGCCTGCCGACCCATCCCCAGGTCGGGGCCCAGAGACCCGCGTCCCCCGCACGGTCCCCCCTCCGGAGACCCGCGTCCCCCGCACCGTCCCCCCTCCGGAGACCCGCGTCCCCCGCACCGTCCCCCCTCCGGAGACCCGCGTCCCCCGCACCCATCCTCCATCTCCTTGATTCCAGGAAACACTTTCCGGCAGCAAAACCTCAGACTCTGGGGAGACGGGTCCCCAGGGAAGGATGGTCCCAGCTGGCGCAGCGAAGCTGAAGGCAGCGTACAGCGCGGTGACAAACGGGGGCACCCCGCCCGGAGGGCATGCCCGGATTCGGTGTCTGCGGCGACTCCACACAGCAGCTAAGACACATCGGTTGGTTTGGACGCCCGTGTTTCTGGGAGAGGCTCATCTTCCAAACCTGACGCGGAGCAGACGCGCTGCAGACCCCCCAGCCCCGCCTCGCCTCCCCCGCCTCTGCGGCTCCGGGAGCGTCTCTCCTGAGGCCTCGGGGCGGCTCAGTGTCCCCAGCACGCATCCCACCGCTTCGGTCTACTTGTCCCGAACTCAGGAAGGGCCCACGGGGCCGAGCGGCTCAGCTGCACCGGAACGCGGCTCGTCCGGGGTCCCGGGCCCCCTGCTGTCCCGGACGCCCGCAGCCCACGGGCTTCCAAGGCACCGCCCCACGTGTCGCGTGTCCAGCTCTGGCCAGGAAATACCGACAGCTGTCTCTGCGCTGTCACCGCTCCTGACGCTCCTGGAGGACGGCTCTGCGTCCGCGGCTGAGACCCCCAAGCCGCCGGGTCTGGGCCACAACGGCCGCAGGCTGTTCAATCAAACACCCGGCTTAATGGTTGGTAATTACACTGTTTCCAGGATCACCACGAGAAAACAATGATTAAGAGTATTTACAGCCGCGCACACAATCCCCCCCCCTGCCTGCAGTGTCCATGGCAACCAGGCGGGAAGCCCTACCTGTCCTTGGGAAGTAGGGGGGGAGCGGGGAGGCTGGGGGAGGGAAGGGGAGGGCGGGTGGCTCCAAAACCCCAGCAAGAATGACTCAGCTAGAAAAGGGCCACCAGGGTGCGTCGCTGCGCGTGGCCCCAGCGGGAGGCAGTGGACACTAACGTGGGCCAAGCACTGCAAGTAGCAGCCCTGCCCATGCACGCGGGACGGAGATGCTCTGAACAAAAGAGAAGATGAAGGGCCTACGTTGTTTCGCATACGGGTGGGGGTGCGGCCCCTCGCTGCGTGCGGTCCCAGTTTCCACCGCCCCTCCCTACATGGGGACAGCAGCCCTCCGCCCCGAGGAGGAGGCCCCCAGCAGGGGCCCGGGGTCGGGGGGCTGCCCAGGGGGGCTCCGGGGACAGCCACGCAGAGCCCGGCCCCGCGCAGCGCCCTCCCCCCCCACCAGCCGCTAAGACGCCAGGCCACATGTCACTACGGGCAGGAGGGGCCGGGCTGCTTGCTAATGTGCCGCATGGACGGGGCGTGGGGGCACCGGGCGTCCAGACGGGCCTCCGGCTCGGGGTCCCGGCGCTAGAGCCTCCTCTGCTGTGAGGGCCCGAACTCAGCAGCCTGGTCACCGGCTCAGCGCCAGGTCTCGGCAGTGGGGGGGGGGGCAGCCCCCACCTGGTGAGGACTTCGGGCCCTTTGTGCTGCAAACTGGGATGAGTGACGTCTGGGGGGCACCATAAGGAAAACCTCCCCCCACACCGTGTAGGGGGTGTGGGGGCCGTGGAGGCCCCCGGGCCCCCCAGGGCTGCAGGCCTGTGCGCTCACACCCCGCGGGCACCCCAGGCTTTCCTGCAGCCTCTCCTCAGAGCCCGGGGGGTCCTCTCCTGAAGAGAGGTCACTGGGCGGTGGTCCTGGGCCTACAGAGAAGGGGCCCAGCCACGGGCGCCGTGGGGCAGCGGGCGCGGGGGCTCCTCACCGGCAGCCAGTCCCCACCGCGCGCCGGAGACCCCCGGCTCCAGTTCAGGCTAAGGGTCCACGGCTCTGCCTTGTAACGGGCAGGAGGGCAGGGGCGTGTCAGGCGGGGGCGGGGGGGCTGGGCAGGAGGGCACCTGGAAGGAGGTGGCACAGCCGCAGGCCCCGGGGAGGGCCCAGCCCTCACGGCCCCCGCGCCCCCATGTGTGGATGTGGAAGGAGGCCCCGGGGGGTCTCGAGCTGGCTTGTAGCCAACGGGGACCCGGGCCGCCCGGCGCCCGCCCCCGGGGTTCCAGCTAAGCTTCCTCAGATGTGGTGCCAAGTGTGTGGGGCCCCAGGGCGGGAGGGAGGACAGGTGACCACGGGCCCTGACGCCTGCGGGCGCCCTCGGCAGCCGGGTGCTGCCCCGTTCTGGGGGGACACTGAGGAGGCCATAACTGCCCGGAACAAGGAGCTGGGACTGTGTTAGAAAAGGAAACTGAGGGGCGCCCGGGGGGCTCAGCCGGGTAAGCATCCGACTTCGGCTCAGGCCATGATCTCGCGGTTCATGGGTTCAAGCCCCGCGTCGGGCTCTGTGCTGACTGCCAGCTCAGAGCCTGGAGCCTGTTTCAGTCTGTGACTCCCTCTCTCTCTGACCCTCCCCTGCTCACGCTGTCTCTCTCTCTCCCCTAGAAATAAATAAAACATTTAAAAAAAAAAAGAAAAGAAAAGGAAACTGAAACCGAGAAGCGCCTTCCTGGCTGTGTGCGGGGAGGGGAGACCCAGCCGTGGCCCGCGGCCTGCGCAGAAGACCCCTCCGTGAGCTCCGCGCAGGGTTTGCAGGTGGGGAGGGTGACGGGCGAGCCAGGTACTCACCATGATGCCGGTGAGGAGACAGACGCCCTTCCCGCAGTACGTGTGCGGCACCATGTCCCCATAACCGATGGAGAGGAAGGTGATGGAGATGAGCCACATGGCGCCCAGGAAGTTGCTGGTCACGTCCTGTTGGTCGTGGTACCTGCCGGGGAGGGGGCAGGGTGGGGGGAGACAGCGCTCAGTGGAAGGGGCCACCGCCCCGGGGCCCAGAGGCTGTGGGCAAACCTGGACGGGGACGAACTGGGTCTCTGCTGAGATGGACACAGCGGTGCTGGGGACCGAAGGTGCCGTGACTGCCCCGCCCGCCCCCAGCTTGGTCCCCGAGGCCGCGTCTGCCCTGGCGCGCACTGTAGATGCCCTTTGAGTGTTGGTAAAATGGCTTTGGATGAAATCACGACGCAATAAAATTTAGATTTTCCCTTCCAAGTCGACAGCCTGAGCGTACGTGGATGGGGCTGATCTGTCGCAGGCTCCTGAGCAGGGAAAAACGTCAAAACCCACCAAGCGCGTTTAGCAGTCTGGCCCCCAAGAACGGCAGGTGCGGGTGTCCAGAGGGGGCTGCAGAGCCGGCTCCCTGTCCCCAGGGGACACCGGGGTCCCTGCAGAGGGACAGTGTCTCTTCTGAGCTGGATGGGGCTCTCGGCTCCCCTGTCCAGGGAGGAATAGGCTGGAAGGGCATTGCTGCTCCCCCGGCCGGTGACCACGGCGCCCCACCCTCTCCCCCCCGGCTGTCACCCCCAGACACCGAAGCACGCTGAGTGCCAGGCTCCGTGCCAAGGACGGAGACGCAGAGATGAGCAGGACGCAGCCCCCTCAGGGCTCTCGGCTGGGGGGGGGACGGGCGGTGAGGGTGCGGACGTCTGCAGAACTGGATGGACGAGGCACTTGTGTAACAGGAGGGAGGGGGCAGTGACCTTGACCCCAACACAGGCAGGCCAGGAGGAAGGGTGCTCAGGCAGGAGGAGCCCCTGTCGGAAGCCCGGGGCTCGGCTCGAGCGTGGCAGGGGCGCCTGGGAGCCTCGGGGAGGCCGGAAGGCTGGGGAGACCCCGGAGGGGTGCAGGGGACAGCCTCCCCCCGAGCCTGGCCGGAGCGGGTTGCAGGGAGCACACGGTGGTGGGCGCATCGGCCTTTGCGAGCTTTCTGCGCCAGGGCCCGCCAGCCCCCAACTCCAGGCCAACGCTCAAACGACAGACGCCCCCCCGGCTCTGCTGACCAGGTGCCCCACCTGCCGCCGCCTCCCTCTGTGTGGGTGGTACAGGCTGGTGCCGCCCCCGCGGGTCCCCAAGACAGAGTGTGCCCCCCCGACCCAGTCTGACTCCCCCTCGAGTCTCCTTGTGTCCCCTCTGTCCCTCCCACTCCTGCACGCTGCTCTCCGGGGGCAGTGGAGCCAGACCCCGGCTCTCAGGACCCGTCCCCCGCTGGGGTCACCAGTTCCTCCTGAAGGAGTCTCGGGTCGGGCCTGAGGGCAGCAAGGTTGGGGCGCAGGGCAGAGAAGAGGTGAGCCCATGGCCTTGGGCTTGGCTCTCCCGGCTTCAAGCCCCGGCTCCACGTCCAGTGGCTCCGTGCTGTGGGCAAGCGACTTGGCCTCTGTGACTCCGCTTCCCTATCTGCTGACAGAAGGAGCCCCAGGACGCATGCACTCGGTGTGGGCGACGGTCACTGCGGGGGGGACAGGTGTCGTCATCCACTGCAGGACGCAGGCAGGGGCCACGAGGGCAGGGGAGGAGGAGACCTTCCTGAGGGTCGGGAAGTTTGGGCCGCAGGGCTGCTGGGCGCGGGCACGAAGCATCTGCTGTGAATTCCTGGACACAGAAGGGGCAAGACACTGGTGTCCGAGAAGGACGCCCCAGCAGCTGCCGGCAAGACTGAGAGACAGCAGGTCCCGGGCACCGGACCTGCTGGCAAGCGCGCAGGTGGCCGGGGAGAAGCACGGAGGGCCGCGAACGCCCGCCGCGGGGCCTGGGTTTGGTGTGCAGCCTGTGTTCTGTGCGCGTGACGGGCGCTCGCGTCCTGGCAGCCTGCCTCTCCCTGCAAACCGGCGCTTACAGCAGCGTCGCTGGCTGCTCGGCGGCCTCGGGACCCGGGCCTTCTACTCACACGTGAGCGGCTCACGAGAGAAGGACATTGGAGCTCAGGGCGGGATTCGGGATTAGCAACAGGTGGCAGCCTTTTCATCCCCTTGATGTTTGATTTACTGTTTTATTTTCTCTAAATTCCCTTTATGTTCTCGTGGGTTTCTTTTTCGTTCACAAATACAGTCGCCTTGGTGCTAGTGTGTGTGCCGCCGTCCAGAGCAGGCCTTGAGGCCCCCGTTCACACACAGCTGCCAGACTGGGGTGCTGCCCCTCCGGGGGGGCGTGAAGACACCCCGCTGCCCCTCACAGCTCAGCAGGCGGGAGGCGATGGGCTGGAGGCAGAGGGCGGGGGCTGTGGAGACCAGAAGCCATCACCATTTTGCAGCGGCTTACACCTGTCACAAGTCTGCATATTTGTGTGCTAGTCTTTGCGATAGAGAATTTTTCAGAGAATCTTGTTTTTCTCTAAAGGCTAGGGAGGAAAGTGCCTTTGTTTTTAAGGATGGCTATTATAGTGATTAATTTCTCATTAGGGTGTGCTGTGGTCTTTCCCTTTTTACTGTTATGAAACAGGTGACAGATATAGGGGCCGGGTGACGACTGGCAGCAAATCACACACACACTGCTGCCTCCTCAGGCCCTCCACGCGGGCAGGCCACCGGGCCCCCGCACCTCAGGACAGCTGCGGACATGAAAGACACAGAGCGAATCAGCGGACAGAGAAGCAGAACTCTGGGTCACATACAGACGGGGGCAGAGAGGAGCTCGTGGGGGAAACCCTGTAATCAGCGTCCTGACAGGGACGGACTCTGGCCCCAGGAGACAGGAGTCAGTGCTGCACAAGGGGCTCTTTCTGGAAGGGCTGGGGAGGAGTGTGCCCTCTGGAGAAGCGTAGATGGGAAGATCGGGGGCAGGGCGGTAATAGCGCAGAACAACGGACTCTAACGCATATCCTTGTATAACTTCCATAATATTGAACATAAGACCAAACCTAAGAGAAAAAACCCAAAAATACATTAACGTAAAATTCAGTCGGGAAGCATAAAAGCAAAATCGGCGTCCCTGAGCTCACTGCCTGCCGATGCCTTGTGTGCTCCCTCAGGGCCACGCGGCCGCTGACGCACCAGCCTACTGTGTCCTTCCACACCTGAACGTCGTATGGCTTAGCTCTGCCTACTTCCGGGGGCCACAGGGGTGAAAAAACCCAGGAGTGTGGTCACAGCCTCAGACACGGCCCGGCGGCCCCCTCCCTCCTCCAGGTACTCTGTAACCCCCTCCTGAGTGTGGGCTGGACCTGGCGACATGTCTCTAACACGCAGAACGCGGCGGAAGTGATGGGTGGTCAGCTCTGAAGTCCAGTTACAAAAACACCACAGCCTCTGTGCTGGGCGATCTGTGCCTTGTTCTATTCTGGATCGCTCCCACTTGGGAGAAGCCACTTGCCATGCCGCGAGGTGACCCTACGGAGAGGCCTGCCCGGTGAGGGGCCACAGCACGCCCACAACCGGGTGAGCGGGCTTGGAAGCAGAGACCCTTTAACCTGAGCCTTGAGAGGAGACCACATCCTGGGAGACAGCTAGGCTGCGATCTCACGAGACACCTTGAGCCGGAGGTGTCATTCGAGCTGTCCCTGAAATCCTGACCCTTAGCAACTGTGACACAGGCATCATCTGTTGTGTTAAGCTGCTGCATTGTGGGACAACTTGTTACACAGCAACAGGTAACTGTTACAGTGAACTTCTATGGACTGCCTTTTGCCCCTCCTACCTGGGCCCCTCCCACCTGGACGCCCCCCCCCCCCGGGACCCTGCCCCGGCCCCGCCCACCCTGGGCCCCTCCTCCGGGGCTCCTCCCCCTGGGGGCTCACGGGACAGGGCAGCCCAGAGGCAGGAAACGAGTAACTCCTCCCAGGTCCTCCTTCTCCGGCTGCCCCAGTTCAGGTCGACCGCTGCCCTGCCCTCTGCGTGGTGATTTGTGGTTTGGACGCCATATCTCTGTCAATCCCGTCTGTTCCATCTGCAAGATCTGTCCCGAATCGGACTCCTCCCCACGGCGGCCACAGCCATCGGCTGCTCCAGGCCGGCCCTGTCACCAGAACGGGGACAGCAGGGCCCGACTGGCCTGCTTCTGCCCATGCGATGCCCGCCCCACTAACAGCAGCCAGGCCACGTCCCCTCTCTGCTCAGAAATCCCTGAACTTCTCAGAACATCCAAAGTCCTTACGGGGCCACAAGGCCTGAAGCAGCCTCCCCGGGCTCCAGGGACCCCACCCCCACCCCCACCCCAGGCTCCAAGGACCCCACCCCCACCCAGGGCCGTCCGTCCACGGCTCTTCACGGCTCTGCTGTGGCCACCGGCCTGCAGCAGCCCAGCCCCTCCTGACTTGGGCGCTGCCGTTCCCTTGCCCGGAAAGCACGTGCCCCAGATGATTTCTGGTCTTTGCGCAAGGGGCTCCCCGGCCACCCTCTTTACGCGGCCCCCTTTCTCCCTTCCCTGCGTCCCTTGGCCCCCCACACACCACCACCTGACGTAATATACACTCTGCCGCCCCATTAGAGCGTAAGCCTCATGAAGCAGGATGCTCTGTACTGCTCGCTGCTGTGTCTCTAATACTCGGCACATTTTGCTGAACTAACGATCGCATCTTGTCTCTGTCGCCAGCCAGCGGCACCGGGCTCTTACCCCAAGTTTACGATGAAGCAGTGAGCAGCTCGGGCACTAACTGGCCACAGCCTGGCTCATGGCAAGTAAGTGAAAAGGCTGATCCGAAAGGAAGCTGCCGAGAGCAGGGCGTGGGGTTTGCACCCCTGGGCGACGCCACGTGGCCCAGCCTGACTAAGCACCTGCCGGGTGGCGGCCAGCAGGACGGTGGCCGGGGGCTGCCCGAGGGGCAAGGAGCAGGGGCGTTGGCGGGCCTGACCAGCTCCCACGGAGGGGCGCCGCCCTGGAGCGCTGGGCCCTCTTCCCGCCCTGCCTCTGCCTTTGTGCCGAGTGACCGAGTGCCCTCGGGACGCTAGGGCTGAGATGGCAGCTTCGGGGAAAGCCCTGCTGTTTCCTGAGGATGTTCGGTCGGCCCAAGTCCAGGCGCATCTGGAGCCGCTCCCGGCTGGTGGGAGCCGCCGGCATCTGGATCCGGGGAGGCGCCAGCGGCCGGTGCCGGGCTGGGGGTCGCAGCCGCAGGTGAGGTCACATCCAGGCAAAGAAAAACAACAAAGCGCTTCCTTGGCTTAAAAACCCTTCCCCTTATAAACATGTGGAAATGTGCGGAGAAAGGCTGCCCACGAGGCCAGCAGAGCTCGGGCCCAGGACGCGAGCGCACCGAGGCGGCCAGGGGCCTGTGTGCGAATTCAGGAGAGTGGGGAGGCCCCTGCTCCCAGCAACACAAGGCCACGGCTACTTTTCCAGGAGGTCTGGTCTCGTATTTCTAAGAGCTCGTGGCGTGGGGGGTGAGGCCCCAGGCTGTTCCGAGGGGAGAGCCCCCACCACCAGCACCGAGCACGACAGGCCGGCTGCCACGCGCCCCTGAGACACGTGGCTCGTTCCCTTCTGTGGACACAGTCGGTGTGGACTTCCTCTGTGGCGGTGCACGCACGTGGGGCTGGTGTCACGTGGATGCAGCTCCGGCTAACAGGCCTGGTGGGGGCTCGGGCGACAGGGCCCCACTCAGCATTCCGTCCAGCCTCTCCAGTCTGCACAGGGAGGCAGCGTCCGAGGGAGGCTGGCCACCACCGTCCAGTCTCTCCATAGCGAAAACGGTTCCCAGAACGGTTATTAAATAAATTAAAAACCAGATGGCTCATCTGGCAAATCCTTCTGAGTCAGTTTCTCTACTTGCAATGTTTTCTTTCTTTTTATTAAAAAACATTTCCATGTTTCCTGATTTGGAAATGTTTAATAAAAATGCATGAGACCGGAGGAAAACAATATGTCTGGAAGAAGCGCTGGACCGCGGCAGGCGTGCGCTTGCGGCGTTGGGCGGTGGTGGCCGGGGGCCGAGGGGGCGGGGGCCGTGCGCCAGGCCCTCTCCCTCCCTCCCGCTTCCGCGGTTCCTTCCAGAGCCTCTGGCCTCTGCCTTCCCCCTCGTCCTCTCTCCCTTCCTCCTCTGATCTGCACCCCCATCTCTCTTCTTTCCCGCTCACTGACTCAGTCTGCCTCTCGCTCTCCCTGCTGGGACGTCCACCTTCATCTCCTCCAGGCTGGTTTCACTTACTCTGCTAACCGGACTCTGTCCCTACGGGGCGGCCGGACACGGAGAGCCTGCAGTGAAGGGACACAGGTCTGGCCCCCCAGCCCCACCCTGTGATCTGGCGTCCCTAGAGTCGACCGCCGCTTCCCATCCTCTGACACCCGCCCAGACCCAGCCTGGGGCATCGCCGAGGGGAAGGGCAGGTCGGCCGACCTCCCTGCTGCCCACCACGCCCCGGGCCTCCAGACCTGGTCTTCCACCTGCGTCTCCCACCTGCGGGCAGTAAACGCCACCATCTGGCCACACATCTGGCCTTCGCTGGCTCCCCCAGATCCAGCCGCACCTTCAGGGGCACCCCTTGCCTCCACCCTGGGCCCCACGCAGTAGCCAGGCAAACCGTCCCCAAACACAAGACCCTCCCAGCTCCATACATGCCAGTGGCTCCCACTGGCCGAGGATGGGGACGAGGGAGGGGAGGAGGGAGAGGAGGAGGGAGGGGAGGAGGGAGGGAAGGAGGGGAGGGGAGGAGGGAGGGGAGGAGGGAGGAGGGGAGGGGAGGAGGGAGGGGAGGAGGGAGGGGAGGAGGGCGGGGAGGGAGGAGGGCGGGGTGGGGGTGTCCTCAGCGAGCACACTCACCGACAACTGTCCGTCCAGGACCAGGAGTGGCTGAAGACCTGATGCCTGGGAACGGCCCACGTTTTGGGTCGGGGGGGGGGGGTGTACAGAGCCGCCCCTAAGACAGCCTCACCCAGCCCTCTTGTGCCCTGGTTCGCCCTGTGCTTGGGCAGGAGGCGGGGGCCCTATAAGCTGGGGACCTCCCAGGAGGGGTTTCTCCTGTGGCGCCGGAATGAGACACAGATGAGTAAGTAAGGTCAAGAGCAGCGGCTCTGAGGCGGGGCCCGGCCGACCTCTGGCGGGTGCCCCTCCCCCACCCCATGCCTGCCCCCCTGCCGGGCGTCACTCATGCTGGCCCCTCGCCTAGGAAATCACCTCCTCGCCTCCAGAAAGCCGTCCTGGGTCAGGTGCCCCCCGCGGAGGTGCTGGCTCCTGGGAGCGGGGGGCCTCGGCCCTGCCCTCGGGGCGCCTCTGCTCTCCTGCCCAGCTCAGCACCACCCACCCCGCCTGCCGCACTTGGGCTGCCTCCCTCGGGGTGCAGCCTGCGACGCCCGCGTCAGTCACCGAGCAGACATGGGAGCAAGTGCTCAGCTTTCCACAGACAGACGGGGGCCCAGGGGCCGGGGCTGCTGTAAAGGATTTCCTCAGCGATCTCTCATCTCCCTGTATCTCTGGGACTCTGGGAGGTGGGCAGGGCTGCGACTCGGCCCTGCTTCACAAGGTGACAACAGCCTGTGCCACCTGCCACGTGCCAGCCACGTGCCATGCGGGCCAACCTTGATGCGCCTCCCGGCCTCTAATCCTCACAGTAACAAGGTTAGGGTTGCCACTTCCTGCTGTCTTGAACTGGGAACCCAGGCTCAGCGCTCGCTGATTGCGCCCCCATCTTGGCCGTTTCGTGCCTCCGAGGAAGGGGAGGCCCGGGGAGTTGGCTGGGGAGACTGCGGGGCTTCTCCCTTCCTCAGGTATCTGGTCCTGGGTCTGCATCGCGGCGAGCTGCCCTCCCAGGGCAGTAAGCCAGAGCCAGGGCCGCCCTGTGCAGCTGGGTAGGCTGTGCGCTGTGCCCCTCCATGGGGTGCCGCCCCCCGCAGGGCAACGCCGCGTGGGCGGTGGTCCTGGCTAGAGCCTCCGAGGAAAGAAGGGAGGCTTTCTCCTCTCACGCATGATTTCCAAGGGGAATTAAAGGCAGCAGCTCCCCGGGTGAACACACGCTGCGGCCGTGCCTGGGCAGCGCCGTGTGGGAGGGAGGTGGGGCCACCCTGGGGCCAAAAGCGAGGAGGAAGAGGGTGGGGGAAAGCCCCGGGAAAGAACGTTCGAACGTTCTCGTTGCCGGTTCCCAGCGCGGCGGGGCTCCTCTGGTCAGGGCGCGGAGCCCTGCTGACACAGCGCCCCCTGGCACCGCGGGGCGGCACCCGGGCAGAGGGGCCAGGGCTGCGGGGCCTCCCCCGACCACCAGCAGTCTCTGCCCACCGGCCTGGGCACCCAGGTGGCACGTGTCCCCAGACTGCTGGGGGTGGGCTCTGACTAGGTGACGGGCGATGAGTCCAGGGGAGACTCTTGGGGGGAGGCCGGGTCTCGGGGGCCGCTCCAGGCCCACCTGCCCCACAGCAAACCACCCAGACCGTGGTTGACATGGCTGCATGGAAAATTCTGGAACACATCAGAAGTCATGCTAATTCTGAAGCTCGGCACAATGTGAGAAAGGAACGGAGACAGCCAGCTCACGCCCAACTCTCCCTGCGGCGGGGGGGCGGGGGGGGGCGGAGGAACTTGGGAGCGTCCGGAGCGGGCGCGGCCCCAGCGGCTCGGGGAGCAGCGGCCAGAAGGCTCCTGGACAGGGGCCCGGGTCACGGGGCTCTCCCTGCTCATCTGCAGCCTCGGGAGCTGACGGAAGGGACGCAGCTGGGGTGACACCGATGTCCACACCCCGATCCTTTGCTCAGACTGAGATGTGCCTGCTGGACGGGCGCAGGGGGCACGAGGTGGCGTCCCTCACCCTGTGTCGCCGAGCTCTGCCAACGGGCCCCCCAGCTCCTTCCGGGCTGCCTCAAGGCGCATGTGTGGGGAGACAGGGACTCGCAGGAGGCTTGCCCTACACTGACCCCGTGGGGACAAGTGTCCCAAGCACAGAAATAGCCGTCCTGAGGGTTTCTGCCCAGGAACCGGCTTCGTCAGAGGAACACCCGCGCAGAGGCCAGGGTCTCAGGAAGGGGACACAGACTTCCCGTCAGGACCTGGGCAGGAGGCACTTGACCCCGGGAGTCACATCCTGCGTCTCCCCCGATGCAGCCAACCCCTTCCTTTTAAGTAAAGCGATGGAGGCCAGAGAGGTGCCAGCCCCCCAGGCCACCTGTTTCCACCCGAGCCTCCGGCCTTGTGGGCACCGTGGTGCTGGCCTCAGCTGGGCGGGGGTTCAGACTCTCTCCACTTTGCTGTGTGACTCGGGCAACTTGCTTTTCTCCTCTGGGCCTTAGTTTTCTTATCTATAAAATGGGCGGGTTTGGCTAAATGAGCCCCAGAACCCCTTACAGCTCTAAAGTGGAGGTGTCTTTGATCATACTTGGCTCCCCGCCAGCCACCCCTGCCCTGTCCAGGGAGCCTGTGACTGGGCACTGACCACAGATGTTGGGCACCCTCTCAGACAGGTGGCCTTTGGTGTCCATGGGGAACAGAATGCAGTCAGGTGAAAGTAGCCTTGACCCAGCACTTCCACCCCGAACCAAGGAGCTGAGCAGGTGACCAGGTTACATGGAGCCTCTGGCCGAGACCTTCAACCCCTGAGTACACGATATCCAGCAACAGGGCGGGAGGGGTGAGCCCGTGCCACAGCTGGGCTCAGGCCGCCACGCGGGGCCCTCCCTCCAGCCTGCTGCCCAGCGAGCCCCCACCCTTCATCCCAGCGCCCGGCCCTGCTGCCCAGCGAGCCCCCGCCCTTCATCCCAGCGCCCGGCCCTGCTGCCCAGCGAGCCCCCGCCCTTCATCCCAGCGCCCAGCCCTGCTGCCCAGCGAGCCCCCGCCCTTCATCCCAGCGCCCGGCCCTGCTGCCCAGCGAGCCCCCGCCCTTCATCCCAGCGCCTGGCCCCACTCCGTTTTACAGGAAGCAGGGTCACAGAAGATGCTCATTACATGTTGCCAAGGCAACAAACCTGCCTGGAAACTAGAGCCCACCTCTAACCCTTCACTGGACAAAACCGCAGAGGAGGGGGCATCGCAGCAGAGGACAAGCTGGGGACGGAGCCCAGGAGCCGCAGACAAGGCCAGATGGCTGAGTGCCAAGGAGCGAACAGACGGGGACCGGAGCGAGCGAGACACGAGGGGACGGCCCCCTTTACTTCTTTATTTTGGGTCAAGTCTGTCCTGACGTCATCCGTCTTGCCGGCGATGACAGGGACGCCGACGGTTCCGGGGGCGAACATCTATCTGTTGACTCTGTTTTTACCTGGCGAGCGATTTCATTAAACGCGTCCTGAGCAGCGGAGCCACCGTCCAGACTGTGCAGGAGATACAGGGACCCCACTGCCATCGTCACCCGCTCGCCCAAACACAGGTTTGTCCAATTGTCAGCTCAAGTGGCCTTAGGCCCTGGGATCTCGGATCCCTGACGGATCAGGGAGGGCCAGGCCGGGGGTGCCCAGGCCGGGGGACCCCGGAGGGAGGCCTGCAGGCCATCGGCCTCTCGAGCAGAAGAGAAGCAATCAGAGAAGCTCATGCAAGGCGAGCGAGGCCCCCGCCGCCCGGGCCTGTGTTCCCGTCAGCGATGGAGAAAACACTAGAAGAGGTGTCCGCGAGGGTGCTGGGGGGAATGTGCGCACATAACCGGCACGTGACAAACAGCTCTCTCCCTGCCTGGGCTTGAGGTCGCCCTCACCCAGGGCTTCCGAGACCCCCGCCCCGACTACCGGCCCTTGGGATGGGCCTCATTTGGCTGCAGCGACCGTCTGGCAACCTCGGGAAGGCAGCGTCTAATGTCTGAAATAACGAAAGCCTCAAGACACATTTGTCCCTAAATAAAACCCACACTTTAAATTATAAACAAGAACAAAACAAATTAAGGATGCTGGGAACTAAGAGGGAGCACATTACATGCCAAGCTCGACAAAATGATTAGGAAGCTGTGTCCAGTTAGCTCGACTCACATTTACTTCACTCTGTGAGTTTGACAACATAAGCACTGACGGCCCCCCGCCCCCACGCCCACTCCATGCCTCCGAGGGCGAGGTACCTACTAACAGGAAGTGGCTTCCCACGGAACATCAGTGTTCTTTACGGTACTCATCGGTTTCGGTCTAGGTACCAGAGAGCGCGTCCTCAAACCGATGATCAGACGACTTTATAGCCCGAACTGAACAAAGAGTACGTTTGCTTTGCACATTTTGCTCTTTCTCCCTTGGCCCCAACACAGTCCCATGAGACACCCCCCCCCCCATTTAACAAACATCCTGAGAGTCCTGTAACAGGCAGTCAGGACCCCAGGGTGCCGGGCCCCCACGCCCAGCAAGGCAGGGGACAGGACAGGTCATGGAGCCTGTCCGAGCTGCTGGGCCCTGATACCCTGAATGGGGGCTCGGGACTCCACCCGTCTGCTCCCTTCCCAGGGCCACCAGAAAACAGCAGAGCCCGGCTCCCCTGCCCCCGGCTTTCACCTCCGCCTCCCTGAGCTCATAACCCCGTGAAGTAGGCAGGACAGCTTGAAGCTCCGGCCCACAGATCAGAAGAGCGAGGCCCAGGGAAGGAAGGAGACCAGCCGCTGTCTTACTTGGTGGAGGGCAGAGGACTCACCCAAGGTCGCACAGCCGGTCCGTCATCTGGCCAGGCTTTGAGTCTGGGTTTTCTGACTCTTTGCCACCGCTTTCAATTCTGGATGCAATAAACTTACATGCAGAAATGCGAGGTGTTATTACAATCTTGCTAATGTTTCTGAACTTGAACCAAGCTGGCTTCGTCACAGGTGGACTAGGCCGGGCTGCGAGGGCCCCGGACACTAAAGTGTGGAGGAGGGACTGTGCTCCCGAGGGAGCAGGGAAGGCGTCCAGGGGTCAGAGACGTCCCCAGGGGACCACAGGCTGGAGTCCGCATGCCACTTCTGCAGCCGCGCGCGAGGCGGCGGAGCTGCGGCCGGGCCAGAGGCAGAGGGGTCTGAGAGACGTCACAGAATAGGAACTCGATGCCTGTTTACAGCGCACGAGTGCAGGCAGCGTGCGTGGCTTTGAGCCCAGGAGAAACTCAAGACCCAACAGCCCTTCTCCCCTTCTTCGTCAGTAAAAAACCCAGGAATGAGCAACGATTATCAATAATAAAGGCTACACTTTCCCATCCATGTAACTGACCAGTGGATGAGAATGAAAACGATATGTGTTCCTTCCAGGACACGTCTTTAAAGAGAGAGAGCACATATTTTGTTCCTTCCTCCCTATTTTGTTTAAGCTGCCATTACTCTGGGTTTCCTGTCACTTGCAGCCAAAAGCTAGGACTCCCTGATAAAGCCCTGGAGAAAGAGAAGACAGAGACAGAGCAGCAGAGAGCAGTCAGAGGCCGGATGCTGATTCTGAACGTGGACTTGATGTACGGGACACTCAGCTTGTGAGAAAATGCATGTGAGTCGGCCTGGACGTGCACAGGGGGCATCCGAGAGCCCCCCCCGCCCCGCCCCCCCAGCAAGGGGGCTCCCTCCCTACTTGCTGCCTATTCTGCATCCAGACGCCAGGCCCACGTTCCCAGAATGAACCAGGCTGTATTATCTTCTAGTCAGGAACCTTCAGAGGCATCCGTTGCACTTGGCCTGACCCCTTCCCACAGCCCGGGGCCCCCAGTGTGGGTGCCCCTCCCCCGCTGTGGCCCAGGCCCTGCCACACGCCCATCCGTCTCCTGCCCTTCTGGCGACTCGGCACCCCGTGTTCTCTGCGGGCACGGAGTCTGCGTGCTGTCCCCTCTTCTTGGGCAGCTAACCCCCAGGGTGTGTCGGCTCAGCGGTTCTGCTGACGCCCGACCTCTCCGGGGCGACCTTCCAGGCCAGTCCTGGAGGCGGAGGTTTGCTCTCCAACCCACTACTTACAAAAACAAAAAATCATTGCAACCTCGTGTTGAAGTCCTTCACAGCACGTAGCCGAGACTGAGACCGGTTCTTTGCTTCCTGTGAGCGGCCCTCCCCTTCCCGTGTGTTTCGTCCTCTGAGGTCTATCTAATTCCTACGAGGGGCCTGGGGAGTGGCCGGACCCGATCGGATCGATACCATCATTATTCAGCAAGCTGTCAGAGAAGAGCCTTCGCTCAGGGGAGGGGCCTGGGACGCCGGGGCGCGCGCCCAGCCAGGGGATGCGTTCTCGGGGCGGGCACGATGGCGGGCAGCACAGAGGATGTCCAGCTCGAGGAAGCAGATCTGGCAGAGGAAACCGGGGAAGAGGTGGCCCAGAGAGCAGGGAGGAGACGCCGACCCCGGTGCTCGGGCCCGCGGCCGGATCAACTCAGCTTTCGTCGCAGTGACCACTGACGCAGAGGGACGAGCCCGGGCAAGGCCTCCGCCCCTTGCTGAGGCTGGGAGGGGGCCTGAGCCCCTGGACGCTTCGGGCCCCACCTGATCCCCACGGGGTTACCAGCCTCCTGGCCTTAACCTCAGCTGCGGTTCCTGTCCGCTGGCGCCTCCCGCGGCCAGGGTGCCGGCCACCGGCCACACGACTCAGGCCGAGCAGGCCGTCCGCGTGCAGGGAGGGAAGCTCAAGCAGGGGAGCGCCGAGCGGTCAAAAGAGCTAAATGTGAGCAGAGGCGAGCTGTCCTAGGTCACCTCCTCGGTCCCCACCACGTGCCTGCCCGGGCCACCTCAAGCCGCGTCAGGGGGAGACGGGGTAACACTAAGGGGCCCTAGAGTCCGTCTGGGGCCTCCACCCTGTGGGCACTGGAGGAGCAGGAGGGAGCCGCCGGGTCAGAACAAAGTCCTGGAAGGCCCTGTCCAAGGAGCAGCGGCCATCGGCTTCAGGGTGAGAGGGGTCCCGAATACCTCAGGGGCCTTTGGTGGAAGGGGGAACACCAGTCGCTGCAGTGGAGGCCTGCGGGGCGCTAAGCACTCTCCCCTCTGCCGAAGGCTTTCTGTGAACCAACGTCCTGTGGCCAGCCTGCCCACGGTCACCGCCAGTAGGAGCCCAAGCCCATCTCTGCCCAGATGGAAGTGGTTTAAACACCAACCTGTGTTGCCTGAATTTCTTTTGTGCTGAAACAGAAAACAGAGTCAGGACCCAAATCACAAACTGGGAGGAGTCTAAGTTTAACCAGAGCCAGGAGGACATTCCTATGTCAGAGCCGCTGCACAGGCGGAACGGTCTTTTAAAGTGGCGAGTTCCCTGTCCCTGGGCGTGTCCAGTAGGGGCTGGAGGCCTCTGGTCAGTTAAGGACGGGTATCGCGCGCAGGGCGGGAAGGAGAACCAGGCGCCAGGCCGTCCTCTGACCTGAGCTGAGTCGCGTCACCGTGGGACTCGGCCTCTGTGCACAGACACCGCCGTGACCGTGTTGGCTCAGCTGAAACATGTTTACAATTTCCGAAAGTTTTGCTACCTGGGCTCTGTGCCCCTCTCCCGTGTGGGCCGGCCTGGGAGAACGTGACCGGCTGTTAGGGCCAGTGACCCCACCCAGCAGGGGACCGGGGCGGCTCCGAACGTCCTAGGCGGTGCACAGCGGGGCACGTGGGTGTCTAGGTAGCGGGGAGTGTCGGGGGGCACTAATGGGCTGCCCTTTGGTGTATGTGTTCCCCCCATGTCCCTTCCCAGCTCAGCCTCGGGGCCAGCGGCCGGTGTCGGGGGAGGGGCTCTGCAGTAAACGGGAGGAGAGAATCTCATGAAAATCTCACCCCCAGTGGCAGTGCAGTGACTGAGGGACTTCAGGGCTCCACACCTGCATGGGTGCGGTGAGGACGGCCCGCCAACCCTGGGCGCCGAGCACGCGGGGAAGGCCCTCGCCGGGGGACGCCTGCCCAGGGCACGCACAACAGCCCCTGTGGAAAGCCTGGCAGAATGTGGCTTTCCAGTCTTGACTAATGCCAGCCCGAAAGTAGTGGCTGCCGTGGCCCACGGGGGTCCCTCCCTGTCCTCACCTCAGCTCCCTCAGGGGGTTCTGGCCCGCATGGGAGTTTTGGTAATGGCCACCTTTTCCATTGTCCTGGGGTAAGAACTAAACCCTGGGGCCCTTGGGCTCCCTGGAAGGAGCCAGCGGCTCCCTCCCCACCTGGTGGCCGGGGGACATTCCATCCAGCCCGCTGCCTGGGGCCTCGTCCCCTCCCAGGCCCCAGAGGCCGGGCGCTCGCTCAGCGGGGTCTACCTCAAGGCAAACCCTGGAGGCAGAGAGAAGCCAGGGAAACTCAGACCGTAGGGTGACACAGGCTGGCATATTTGGGGAGTGACTTGGCTGGAAAGAGGGAACGGCTTCTCCCGAGAGCAAGACAGAGTTCAGTTCACACCTGCTCAGCCCGGGACGTAGCACTTGGGAATCTGGCTTTAGGGGCATTTGTCACCTCTCCAGTTCTTGATCTTCCTAAGAAGTGTCATCCTTTAATATAACATATATGTGACCTATTAGTATTTAATATGAAAGCGCCAATACCCTAGTCACAAGCGAACCGTTTAATGCTTAAGTGTCAAAGAGCACAGAATCGCTGGAAACGTGGAAAAGCCTTGCTGAGTCACAAATCACCAAGAAAGAGAACGTGTAGAGGAGTAAAGATGGAGGAAACGTGAGACAAGCCCCTGAAACCAGAAAGGGGGCTGCTGGAGCCGGGGACGGGGAGCAACCCCAGCCCCAAGGCGGGCTGACTGACCTCATTGTTGAACCTGAACCCGCAGACGCTGAGACGCCGCACCTGTTCGCGCTCCCCGCCCCTGCCCGTGGAGACCCCGCCCTTCAGCCTCACCTGTTCGCTCTCCACCCGTGGAGACCCCGCCCCGCCGCGTGCAGACCCCGCCCCCCGGCACCACCTGTTCGCGCTCCCCGCCCCGCCCCCTACAGACCCCGCCCCCGGCACCACCTGTTCGCGCTCCCCGCCCCGCCCCCTACAGACCCCGCCCCCGGCACCACCTGTTCGCGCTCCCCGCCCCGCCCCCTGCAGACCCCGCCCCCCGGCACCACCTGTTCGCGCTCCCCGCCCCGCCCCCTACAGACCCCGCCCCCGGCACCACCTGTTCGCGCTCCCCGCCCCGCCCCCTACAGACCCCGCCCCCGGCACCACCTGTTCGCGCTCCCCGCAGCCGCCTCCCCTCCAGGGCTTCCGCCGCCTGGGCGCCACCTGCCCACACTGGCGGCCCCGAGTCTGGCCGACCCCTCGCCTCCGGAGCGTGTGCCGGGTCACACCTCACCTGCAGACGCCACCTGCCCGGACCCCGGCTCTAGGTCCCTCCCGGAAACGTCCCGCGGCCACGGAGGGGGACTGGGGACCCTGCCCACCGAGGCCGCCGTCTTCAGAAGGAACCTCACTCTTCTCTGAGAACAACCGTGTGTGAACCCCGAGCCGAGTCCCCGCCGAAGGGGAGGGGGTCTTGTGGAGGAGGCAACGCGCTCCCTCCTCCCTTTAAACCTAAACACGAGGACCTGAGGTCGGGCGCTGTCGTTGCAGAAAACACAGTAAATTGGAGAGGAAACAGCCCACAGAGAAAACTTAGTATTTATGTGTTTCCAAGCATGCTCTGTGCGTTTGGTATCGATTTTAAATAGGCAACACCCCACATGATGCCATTTTGTGCTTTTTCAAACCCTGTGTCATGACTATTCTCCTGCCTTACACGCTTCAAAAGGCTGGTTTTTAAATGGTTGCCTAACTGCCCGCCGTAAGGATGTGCTAGAATTTATTTAACTGCTCAAATCCTGGCCATTTGGTTTCTGATCCTCCACTTTTGGAGAGGGTGGTGTGCTGATATAAATCGATCATTTCATGAGAACAGCTTCCTGGACGGAATTACTGGGTTGAAGCGATAAACTTGTGAAGGCCCCCAGGACAGGCTGGCAGACTGCTTTCCGGGGGGGGGGCGATCCCGTCGTCCCGGACAGAAGCGAGCCACCCACCACCACCACCAAAATCCTCTTTCTCCAGCCCGAATCACACTGATTTAAGTTTTTGTCAATTCCAGAGGAGAAAAAGTCCTTCTGCCTGTCGTTTTTATGCGTAGTTCTCGATTGTGAGGCTGTGTGTGTGTGTTTCATTGATGTTTGTGACTCTCCGGTTGTCTGTTTTTATTTCTAGCACCGTTTTCTTTCCTTATTCTGAGATGAGTTTTTCTGATTGGGTTCTGAGACAGCTTTCGGTAACAGGGATATTTACTGCTTGTCATATTTGCTGCAAATATGTTCCTTTGTGTAACCTTTGCTTTTTAAAATAAGAATGTATTTTTTGAAGGATGGAAATCTAAAGTTGCGCATAGGACACAAGCAGATGCAACAGTCTTCATGTTCTCTTCTGAGGTTCTTTACCATCTCAGGGTTGATTAAATATTCACTTTGTTTTCTGGTGCTGACTCGTGGTTTCTTCTTTCACATCTGACTCTTTAATCCACCTGGAATTTATGTCGGTGGCTGGTGAGAGGCGGGCTCTGATTTTTCATCTGGGGATCTAATCTCCAATCTCCCCATCAACATTTCCTGAAGAACTTACCGCTTCCTAATTGGTTTTCCTTCTCATCTACTGGGTCCTTCCATAGGAGGGATTGTTTCAGGGCTTTCCCTTAGGATTCACTGATCTATCACTACTAATTTCTCAGCAGTGCCACAGGGACTTAACTACTTTCATTTTATAATACATTTTAATATCTAGGAAAGTCCCTCTCAATGACCTTCTCTTTCAAAACAAATTAAGCGATTCTCATTTATTAAAACATCACAGAATCAGTACTTACTCCCCCTTAAAATTCCTAATTTTCTTTTAATAAAAACCTTTTAAAAATTTTTTAAACTTCATTTATTTATTTTGAGAGGGGGAAGTGGGGAGAGAGAATCCCAAGCAGGCTCCACACCATCAGCACAGAGCTCGATATGGGGCTGGAATTCAAGAGTTGGACCCCCAACCAACTGAGCTCCCCAGGCGCCCCTTAACAAAAAAAAAATCTTCAAGGATACTTTCCCTCTGAAGACAACATTGGTCACAATGTGAGTTTAGATACACAGTTATCATTGTAATTTTTAAGAGTCTTTAATGGTAGTTTTGAAAAATTCCGTTTTGGCCAAGTTGTGTAGCTGAAGCAACTGCTTTCAAAGTTCCCCTAAGGGGCGCCTGGGGGGCTCAGTCAGTTAAGCTTCCGACTTCGGCTCAGGTCATGACCTCACGGTTTGTGGGTTCGAGCTCTGCATGGGGCTCTGCGCTAAGAGCTTGGAGCCTGGAGCTGCTTCAGATTCTGTGTCTCCCTCTCTCTCTGACCCTCCCCTGCTCATGCTGTCTCTCTCTCTCAGAAAGAAATCAAAAATATTAAATAAAATAAATAAATAAAAGTTCCCCTAAAAAGTTTCCTTTTAACTGAATTTTTATGGTCTCGTGGTTAGATAATATGTCTGAAGATTTTTTGGTGATGTTTTGAAACATGTAGCCAAGAAGTTGGTCGATTTTTATCAATGTACCATGAATGCTTAAAAAGAAGATGTATTATTTATTTATAGGCTACAACGTTCAATATTTATCAGTTATTAAAGCAGTTAATAATTTAGATCTCAATCTCTTTATTTATTTTTGCACGAAAGTCCACGGTGTGTGATACTTTTATCCATATTAAATGGTCCTTCTAGACCATTTAGTGCTCTTTTGCTTTGGATTCAAGTTGGTCTAAAATGAGGATTTCTATTCAGTTGCCCTTCGGTTTGTACTTACCTAATAAATCTCTGGTATTCATTTCTTTTTCCAGGTCTTTCTGCTTTAGAACCTCTTCTGTAAACAGCATGAAATCAAATTTTGTTTTTAAATCCCGTCTAGGAGACATTGCCTTCTAACAGGGGAGGGAAACTCAATTATGTTGACTGTTATATATTGTGAGTTTGCTTCTTTCTCCTCTTGCTTCACGCTTTCTGTGTTTTTAAATTCTTCCTACTTCTTCTGTCTTTCTGTCCCTGATGCTGTTTGCATCTCATACAGGGGTGTAGACGGTGCACGTTCTCAAAGTGGGGAGAAGGGGGGCTCCCTGGCGGGATTTGGGGATCTCAGGTCTTCCACTCCCCAGCCCTGGGGCCTGGCACATTGTTTTGACTCCCCTGTGCCTCAGTTTCCTCGCATGGACGGTGGAGATGACAGCAGCCTCCAGCCCTCACAGAGCTGTGGTGACGTGAGATGACGCGTGGCTGTCCTTACCCTCACACTTCCCCAACTCTACGTGTGCTTACCTTTATGTCTAGAAATTGTTTAAACTTTATTTCTCTAATTATTAAGATCGACTGATAGGCTCTTAAAATGCTCTTCCGCCCAAGGTGATGAACTTGGTCTGCTCTCACCAGTCCTTCTTCGCCTTCTCTGCACCTTCTAACCTGAGGGTTTGCAGCCTCTACTTGTTACAGTATCTTCCTCATCGTCTTCCCGGAGGCTGCTGTTCGCCCGACGTTAGGACTGGGTTTTACAGCCTGTCGCGCTCTCACGTCACCCCATCAGGACCTTTACTGAGATCCACTCCCCGAAACTTCCGAGCCCACAGAACCGCGAGCCCGACTTCTGTTCCCGATTCCTCATGGGAATGACACTAAAGTCTGCACTGTCGTTTCCCGAGGGAGCGAGCACTCCGTGTTCCCGGTGTCCTGGGGGCTTAACCTTCAGAGCCGGTCAGTTTTCCAGAAGGAGAGTTTTTTGCACGGGGAGGTGTAGCTTTGTCCCCGTTCTTACCTGTGTGGATCTGTCTCATCGTTTAAACATTTTTTTTAAAACATTCTTTTTTGAGAGAGAGGGAGCGAGACAGAGAGACAAAATCCCAAGCAGGCTCCACACTCAGCCCAGAGTCCGACACGGAGCTCAAACTCCCCAACCCTGAGACCATGACCTGAGCCAAAACCGAGAGTCAGGTGCTTAACTGACTGAGCCCCCAGGCACCCCTGATCTGCCTCCTCTCACCCCCCACCCCCAGCCCTGATCTGCCTCCTCTCACCCCCCACCCCCACCCCTGATCTGTCCCCTCTCACCCCCCACCCCCTGCCCTGATCTGCCTCCTCTCACCCCCCACCCCCAGCCCTCAGGTAGCCAGTTCCGGAAACGTTTTCTTGGTGTATGTCTTTGATGATTGCTTTCTTATCCAAATTATTCTGGCTCTGGGGCCTGGCCTTGATCCTGGACCTCCAGCTCTGACGCATGATCGCCTTCTCTGTCTCTTTGTTCTGTTCTACTTTCTGAAAGAACTTTTAAGTTTGTCCTCCACATCCCACATTTTTAAACACTCAGTGCCTCCAATGTGAATTTTCTTTTTGCTAAAACAATTTTCGTTTTCTGGAACTCTGTGCTTATGTGAACAGAGTACAGTCTCCTTTCATATCTGCTCCCTCTTCTCTGGCACAGAAACCACAGCCTCTCGCACCACTAGGGAAGCCTGAGGACCTTCTAATGTTGCTTTTTTCTCTCTGTCTCTCTCATAACTAAACGTTCTTCTGCATCTGCAGGATTATTTTCCTCGTTCTTAACGCAACAGGCTTGTTTCTAGGGCCTTGGGGAGGATCCCCGCCCCCGCACTCTGCTGTGAACTTGCCTTGGCTTTGGGGGTGACTGTCCGGCCCCTGCACCCCTTGGGCTCTGCCCTCTGCTCCCCCAGGGACCCTGGCTTCTCCTTCCTCCAGCTGGAGGGCAGGCGTGGTCCAAAGTGGCAGGTACTTTCCTGTCCTCACTAACTAGTCCTCTGACGCCCCAAACCAGTGGTTGGCAAGCTTTCCAAATCACGGACTCCCGTCAGTACAAAGATTCCGAGCACATACCCCGTCAGCTCTGCGTATCCCTATCATCCGCTTCTCAAACGAGTTACGGTTAACTCGCATAGCGCGTGCTGAAAAGCTGAAGTTTTGTAACAAAAGCGACTGGACAGAAGTGGGGCTCAGGGTGCACTGCACACCGGGGGCCGCACCGCAAACCCCTGGGGGCCCATGAGAACCCACAGCCCCCTTCTCAGCTCTACCCACAAGGGCCTGGGGCTGTGCCGGCCCCATCAGGGGCCCCCTCGTAGACTGTGTCCCCACTCCTTTCTGGGCCTTGAAGCCCCCTGCCCGGCGGTGGGAGTCTGTGGGAAGGAGAGGCCGGGGAGGGCGCTGTCCTCGCTTCTTGGTGCGTGGCTGGCGTGGGCCAGACCCGTGGACCAGACCAGACCTGAGACGCAGCCATGAGAAGGACGGCTGTGTTTGAACGAGAGAAGGAATGGACCGCGGGTAGTTTTCGTCCCGTTCTGAGGGGCGGGGCCTCCAGAATCCCGTTTCTCATTGAAACACAAATGTGTAGAAAGAGAGGAGCATTCACACGGTCACCAGCAAAGCCCCGCCGACTGGCCGGAAGGAGGGAAGGGCCAGGGAAGCCATTAGAGAGGCTGGAGGTGTTTGCAAGCCTACGAATCCCGCCCACACCGTCCTCCGCTGGCTCACAAGACTCCACTTCATTAGTGTTGGGGGGAAGGGGGGCCTGCTGCCGCCCCCAGGGTGCTGGTGGACCCGGAGGCCGGGCCAGGAAAGCCCCCTTCCCCAGCCCACGGCCCCTGGGGCCGGGCTGCTGGCGGCGACAGTGTTTAATGAGGAGGTTCCCAGATGGCTCTGGGGAGGCCTGTGGGAGGCAGGCAGGCAGCCAGGAGAATCCCGGGGACGCCCAGGGCCACAGCTGTGGCCGCAGCCCTGACGTGATGCGGCTCCGGGTCCAAGGAAAACAAGCTGTTGTCCTGCCCTCCTGGCTCCAGGGAAGCGCCGCCTCCCTCCCCTTCCTCGGAAGGAGCAAACGTGCAAACCCTTCCTTGTCACATGAAAGCCAGCCTGAGATCTGAGAAATGTCTCCTGAAATGCGTCTTGCAGAAGAGGGATCTCCATAGCAACCTCGAAGTGTGTGCACAAGGGGGGTCCGGGCTGCTGAGAGCCCCCCCCCCCGGGGGGTGAGCCTGCCCTGGGCGGCGGCAGCCGCTAGGTCTGCCATGCTGCTTGGGGGCCTCTCTGCTGCCATCTGTGGGGACAGAGGCGTCCCCCGGCCAGCTGGGGAGGTCGAGGTCACCCGTCCCTGTCACCCTCAGCGTGGCCGATGGCATGGCCCCCAGGGCAGCCCTGGGCCAGCTGTGGGCGGACTCTGAGTGACTGGCTCCTGTCCCGTATCTGTGACCTGATGCTGGGACACAGCAGTGACCACTTAAGCTGGATCCAAAAAGAAACTGCTTGGTCACAGAAAGAGAAGCGTTCCCCCAAGTAGGAAGAAACACACTTGTTTGTACGTGTTTCCATAGTCCCTCAGGCCAGACTCAGAGCAAGTTTACGGAGGGGGGTGGGGGGGGCTCTGAGCATTGGCACCGGGGCGCGTGGGACACAGGCCGAGGGAGGTGGGGAGGTGCCAGGTGCTCAAAGGGGGCCTCGGGCGACCCAGGGAGCCCTTGCGCTCCGGCCAGCGTCCCGCGTGGGGTAGAGGCGCTGGGCCTTACACGCCTGCGCTGACAGGTGTTGGCTGCGGCCTTGACCTGGGCCAGGCAGCTCCCTTCCGGCAGCTGTGGGGGGCGGGGGAAGGAGAGCTGTCTGGAGTGGGCGTGGGGCGGGCGCCTCGGCTCTGCCCGGATTTACCCGGAAGTCAGCCCCCACCCCCAGGACATCACTACAAGGACAGGGGGGCCTGGATCTGAGCACTGGCTGAACCGCCGTGGCACTCTCAGGTCAGCTCGTCCCCGTCCCCGTCCCTCGGAGAGACCAGGCTGCAGTTTCCTTTCAAGTGCAGAGTCCGCCTGGGGTGGGAGACACATGTGGGCCAAGTTCAAACTGGCCCCACACTTCCCTGCTCTGCGGCTTCCACCTCAGGCCGGCGCTTTGTCCCAGCTTCCTCAGCTCAGATGACAGACAGACAGACAGACAGACAGACGGATGAGAACTCCGAGCCGGTAACAAGCTGGGGCGGGAAACAAGCTGTTGGGTCAAAGGGCCTTTTCAGAGGCGGAGGGGGAACGTTAGGACTTTGACTTGCTCGATGTTACTCTGTGGCTTTGCCGGGACCTCTGTGGGCAGGGGGTGGGGGGGCCCAGCCTCGGCTCAGAGCCTTCGTGGCCGCTCAGTGCCCATCAAGAGACAGCAGCAGAGTACTTTGCCCGCGACACACTTATTCTCGAGTGAAAACAGCCATGGGCCTGTGGCAGGTTCAATAAGCAATGAAACTCACTTGCAGACGTTTCGTTCCAAGCTCAGCCCGTTTGCTCATCTGGAAGCTACTGTGAGCACCGCGCGCCACGCAGGGCTGTTAGGAGGCTGTGGAAGATTCCAAACATCTTCGAGGGCCTTGCAGATTCAGTCGCAGTTGTTGGAAGCCTGGGCCCGGAGCGGTTAGAAAGGAGAACAGGAAAGCCTGGGTCTGCCTGTGGTAGGAGCCGCTCTGTTCTAATTACGTGAAGCAGCCACCAAATTCCCGAGTCACCAAAAGCTCTCCGTTACAGTGACTGCCTTCCTCTCTCACCGTAAGGCGGCGTCTGGGGCCCACACGGTACCGGGTTTCATTCCAACAGCAAGTCCCGGAAAGCAGGTGTTACGACCCCGGCTGGCAGGTGAGAGACCTGAGGCCCAGAGAGGCGCCGTGGCCGGCAGGATGCAGCTCAGCCAGGAGTATGAGGAGGGGTTTAGGGCTGGAACCGCCCCCCGAAGGACAAGTGTCCCCCCCAGGGGAGGCCCCCTGAAACCTCGTCAGGCACACCCCTGCCCGCAGCCGGCGCTGCCGGGTGCTACAGGGCGGGGCCTGAGGACGCTGCGTCTGTGTCCCTGGGGCTTTGCTCCCGAGATGTCCCCCCGCGCACTGGCTCCCGGGGACGGACCCTGCATGCGTGGGGCCCTCGGCCGCTGCAGAACGCCCTCTTGGTCTGTGTGTCCGCCAGACAAATAGCTGACAAACGTCTGCAAACAGAACATCTCGAAATAGGGGGGGACTTGGCTCTACGGACCCGCGCGAGGTGCTTTGAGGCTGAGTCTCCTCCAGGCTCCTTTCGCTCGTGTTAGCTCTGCTGGGGCTCCGGGCACGCAGATTTGGACAGCTGAGGCGAACTGAGGGTGGCTGCCAGGGTCCGTGCGGATTGCCCGGGGTCTTGACCAGGCCTTCCCACGTGATAAAGTAACTTCTAACTAAAAATTTTTAAGAAGAAGTGAACTTCTCTTCCTTCCTTCTCGAGAGATCCTCATTTTAAAAGAAGGACATCGAGGCCCAGAGAGGTTAAGTGACTTGCCCGAGGTGTCACAGCAACTTAGGGAGAGAATCCAGGTTGCTAACGTAGGTGTGCAGACTCCTCCGGGGCGATCAGGTTAACGGGAACGTCCGGGGCTTGAAAGGGGTAGGTGTCACCAGGGCGGCTGGCGGGTTTTGGTGTCAGGAAGTGGCAACCGCGGGCCCCCAAGGCTCCCGGATGGCAGCTCCGAGGGGCTGGCGCTCTGCCTAAGGTCCAGCCTGGGTCTCTACGGGGCCACATCCTCCCCCGCCCGTGGCGCCCAGAGGCTCAGGTCCATGCAGACCACCAGCAAGCCCGTTAAGGCGCAGCTCTGGGTGAGGCCCAGCCGCCCCTTCTACGAGGCCCCCAGGGTGCGGGCGGCTCTGTGGACACACGCTGGGAAGCGGGGCACCCACAGGGCACCGTGAGAAGGGTTTCTGGGTGAACCTTTGCGAAAGTCTGGACCAAACAAAACGAAACCAGTTTCCTTATCGCGGGACCCACCGGCAACGTCCCAGAGGAAGAGGCCGGCGGTCGGCGAGGTGAGGTGTCCGCGTGAGGAAGGGCGGGGGGCCGACGGACGCCACCCAGGGGCTCCAGGGGCGCTGCGGGCCGGGCGCGCCGCTCCCCGCCTTCCGGGTCCGCGATCGGCCTCGCGGTCCAGCCGCAAGGGTGCGGGCACCGGCCCGTCCCCCCGCCCCGCCCCGCCCCCTCCCGCTCCAGCCGCAGGGGTGCGGGCACCCGCCCGTCCGCCCGCCCCGCCCCGCCCCCTCCCGCTCCAGCCGCAGGGGTGCGGGCACCGGCCCGTCCGCCGCCCCGCCGCGCCCCTCCGCGCGCACCCACCTCTCGCAGACGCGCACGGTCCAGGCGGCGATGATCCACAGCGAGATGCTGAACACCAGCAGCACGGTGCCGGGGCAGATGGTCATGAGCGTCTTCATGACGAAGCGCGTGTTGAAGTTGATCTTGTTGAGCGCCCCGATGCTGCGCGACGACGCGTCGGTGAACAGCTTGCTGTGCAGCAGCATGACGCGCGCGATCAGGTAGAGGCGCAGGAACATGGGGATGGACAGGATGATGTCCACGTCGGCCTCCGCGCGCGACGGCGCGTAGGAGAAGGCCAGGCGCGCCGTCCAGAAGAACTTGTACTCGCCGGGCACCGGGTGGATGGCGCACACGAGCATCTCCAGGCTGATGCGCAGCACGCGCTCGCAGGTCATGGCGATGCGCCAGTCGTCCGCGCCGTTGTCGATCACGAAGAGCTGGAGGGCGGGGGCGGGGGCAGAGAGCACGTTAGGGCGGCCAGGGCTCCCCGGGGCCCCTGGGAGGGGCGAGGGGGGGGGGAAGCGCCCCTGTTTACAGTCACAACAGGACGGGAGAGGAAGAAGGGTCTCCCGCGTGAGCGAACTCCGAGGCTGGCGCAGACGCCTCAGCCTCGCCGGGGCAGAGGAGGGCACCCCCACCCCGTGCTGCCCCCACCATGCAGCAGAGCGTTCCCGTGGGGGCCTGGAGCCTAACGGCCTGGGTCAGGGACCTGAGCCCAACACTAACCAGCTCCGGGATCCTGGGGACATTAGTGGCCTCCCTGTGCCTCCCATCTGGGGACAATGACAGCACCTGCCAGCACCCAGGACGCATTAGCTGTTAGGACCCTGGGCACCACCAATGGACAGGATCTCCGCCTTTCTGTAGAGTGAGGGTTGGGCCCAGTGATGACTGAGACCTCAGGGCCCTCCCCTGCCTTGAGGCTGAGATGTCTGCTGCCATGACACGGGGAGGGGCCCTGCCGTGTGCCCGGCCTGGCCGGCCCCGGGGTTCACACTCAGGGGCGGGCCCGGCCTCGTTCTCAAGGACGTCCCACCTGAGGATGAAGATTGAAGCAAACGGTGGGGAGCACAGCCTCCTCGTGGGGGCCCAGGAGAGGCCACTGGGTCCCGCCTCCCGGGGGGCAGCGGGGCAGGGGTGCTCCCAGACATGGGTTTCCATAGTCTGCGGACACAGAAAAGCCCTAATGGCTGCTCAGCGTATCCCCTCTGCCCCTAAGTGCCCCTGACAGGCCACGGCATGGCCGCGTGACTGCCGGCCAGACTCTTCACACACAAAATGAAAACCATCCACCCCGTGACAACGAAGTGCGTCAGGTTACCATGGTAACCGGTTCACTGTGGGCAGGAGCTGCAGCAGCGAGTGGCAGACCTTTCTGACTCCCCGGGGGGAGGGAGACAGCATGCCAACTGCTGGCTCTGCCCGGCTCCACAGGAAGGGGCCGGCCCTGGGGTGGGGATGGGGGCTGTGTCTGGGGGGCGGGGGGCCGTGGGGTCGAGGCCGGTGACCTACACTGGCGTGTCTACACCTAGTTACCAGCTGTGTGACCTCGGGCAGGTCAGACCACGTCTCTGGCCCGTGTCCACACGTCTATCACAGGGCTGTTAGTGCTGACCCCGCCCACCTCGGGCATTCGCATCAGGCTCCAGTCGCACAGGTGACAGGGGGGAATGTGCTTCAGCGACTGCTCCGCGCGTGGGGGCGTTCTCAGGGTGGCAGCCTGGGGGGCACTCCTACCCGTGGGGGGCTGTGGGGTGGGTGCCGGACAGATGGCCCTTTCAGGCCGCAGACTGAGCCTCTGCCAGGTGGGCCCAGCGCAGGGGTCCATGGGCTGCAGGGAGGCCAGTGTGTCCCAGGAGACCCCCCCGCCGCCCACACGAGGACACCGCAAGCCCATCAGACTTGGGAAGGGCCCCACCCCGCCTCATTCTCTCACTCAGCTTCCTACGCAGCCCTTACGCACTGCAGATCTTGGGGCGCCGGGGGGCTCGGTCGGCTAAGCCTCTGACTCCTGATCTTGGGTCAAGATCTCACGGTCTGTGGGACGGAGCCCCACGTCGGACCCACGTCGGACTCTGTGCTGACAGCGCGGAGCCTGCGTGGGACCCTCTCTCTGCTCCTCCCCAGCTCGCATGCCCTCTCTCTCAAATAAATACAGAAACTGAAATGAAATAACAGATTGCAGATCCCAGTATGTACCCGCGTGTTGACTTGTTTTTGTCCGTCTCTCCCCCGGGGAGGCTAGGATCGCCTGAGAGTTGCTGAAGGCACCCCTGCCCGGGGCCACCCGGACCAGGCAGATCTGACCGCTGAGCGGGAGGCCCTGGCACTGGGCGTGTCCTGCGAGCTTCCCAGCGGACTGTGAAGTGTCACCCGGCCTGGGGCCCAGCAATCGCAGCAGAACTGCAGAGGGACAGGGGCTGTGTCCCCCGTGGCCGCTGGCAGCCTCACGGCCCCTCACAGCGAGCAGGGGTCTGACGGGCGCTCTCTGTGCCGCCGGCCCGGCTGAGCTCCCCGCTCGGGCTCCGACTCCTCCCCCGAGGACTGAGGGCAGGGGGGACGGTACCCCGCCTGGCTTGCTCGCCCCCGCGTGTTCCTGGGGCTCGTGCGCTGTGCAGACGGCAGACTCCCAGTGCCCCTCGCTGACCACCCGGAGGAGGGAGATTGTCCCAGCCCACCTTCACGCCTAGAAAGTTCTGCAGCTACTCTGGAACCGGGATTCCCAGCAGTGTGGACCAGGGGGCTGAGGCGCCTTCCCCTGCGGGCAGCCTCTGCCCCAAGGATGACGATGTGGGGGGCCTGGCGGGGTCCGCTCTGGGCGGTGGTGGGGCGGGAGCGTCAGAGGCTGTCCGGGCTGACCAGAGTCTGTATGTGTCTCTCTCTGTCCCTTCCCACTTGCCTCACACACTCTCTCTCTCAAAAAATAAGCATTAAAAAAAATTCTTTTAATAAAAAAATACCCAATTTCCATTGCTTATGATTCTCCACAAACAGTTGCATTTCAGCTGCAGCTCGCAGTGCGGACGGGCTGCGCCTGCGGACTCAGCGGGCCTCCCCCTCCCGTCCACAGCCCGGCCTTGGCGACCATCCGCCCCCTTCCTCTGAGAGCCCCTCCCAGAGCCGCCTCGCCGCTCACTGGCTTCCGCCCGGCTCTGCGGGCCATCTGGTCGCCCCGGGACCCCAGTCCCTGCAGCGCCTGAACCCACAGGTGCTGTCGGCTGCCGGGCCCGGGCGGGCGGTCTGGACTCGGAGCGGCTACAGTCTCCCCGCCATCAGGCCCGCGAGCCCCTGCCGTTCCCTACGAGACACACAGGGCACCAGCCCGTGTTTGTCCTTTTGGGCAAAGTAAGTGTGGAGTTGATTCACCGGCTTGGGCAGCTTCCCCATTCTGTTCCGAGGGTCCGAGGTCGTGGGGGGGGGTTAGGTGAGCAACACCTTCCATCAAAATGCTCCCGGCATTAGGGGAGATCCTGCTTAGGCGTTTGCTTCCTAACCTGACAAACTTTAATTCTCATGCAAGTGTGAGTTTTTTTAATTAAAGGAGAGAAAGTGCAAAAGGCCTTTTGTGCTCTCTGCTGTTCTCTGTGGGAGAAAAACCCCACGGAGAGTTTTACCGTTTAAAAAATATCTGCAGAAGAAAAGCCAAAGAAAGAAACTGAAGAGTTTCTTAAAATCTGGTAATAATAACATATTATTGTGTAAAAAATATATACATATTTTAATCCCGGAGCATATATTACGCACGGACACCAGTCCTATGGGGTTTCCATGTAAACAGCGTCGCAAGTCCTGTGATTCCTAATGAGGTTTCCCTGGGGACAGGGGCTGACTGGCAGGGACGAAATGTGTGTCTGGGTTTGCAGTGACGGTCACACAAAGTCTCCAGTCAGTACATGTGCCACGGAACGTGCCACGGAGAGGGCGGAAGGGGGAAGCGAAGGCGCACCAAGCGTGCCTCCTGGAGGCCAGCATGTACGGGGCGCCCAGCGGGTCCCTGCCTCCACGGCCAGGACCTGGGGCGGGGACGCGTTAGCTCCGTGTCTTTCCCCATCCGGCGCTGCCGCGACCCACGGAGTCAAGGGACACCAGGCCACGTATGATGTCCCACGGCGGCTCTCCAGCCGGGCCAGGCAGGGGCCTCCTGAGCGCCCCCGCGGAGCGAACCATGGTCTCCTGCCGCGTGCACGAGAGCCCGCGGGGACCGCCGCGCCGGGAGTTTGCTCGGGCCTGTCCCGACCCCGCTCTCAGGGAAGGAAACCCCTCCAGCCCCGGACACAAGAACTTGCTCCTCCCTGACGAGACACCACTGGGGACGAGCATCCTCACCGAGCAGCCAGCACCTTTGTCACCGACCAGGGAAGAAGCAAGTCCTTCTCCCTCTCTGGTCCTCAGGTGCCTCGTCTGTAACATGGAAGCGCGGGCCCATGGGACCTTCCACTTCCCCCCAGACGTGGAGCCATTTCTTCTAATGAGACGTGTCATACAAGCCCAGTATGGGGAACAGGTTCATTCAGAGCTGTTCCGGTGGGGGGGGGGGCAGAGTGGGGGAGGGCAGCGAGGGGCAGGCGAGGGGCTGGCGCTGGGTGCCTGCACTGGGGCCGCCCGGGCCCTGAAACTAGCGGTCTGTCCTCAGTCCCTCTGTCGGGGGCGTGTGTATACAGCAGCAGCAGCAGCTGTGCTTTCCAGATTGTTCCCAGGTTAGGCCCATAGGCACTACCACTGCGTGGTCTCAGGTGGTCTCTCCTACCTGCGCCCACCTGCCACGGCAGCCCCAGGCCTCCAGCCCTGCCCCGAAGGCGTCCTGCCAGCGACTGCACGAGACAGGGTCCAGGGGCCAGTGTCTGGGAAGGTCTCCTGGAGGTCGCCGCGCTCGTTTGCATATTAAAGTTTCCAAGAATCTCTAAAGAAACCTGCTCAGCTTTGAGAGGCAGTTTCCCGCCTGTGTGCCCACGACTCTGGTTCGGGAGGAACCGTGTGCGGGGAGGACCCGGAAGGCGGTGCCGGGCGCTTGTGCAGACGCGGGGGGCGCCACTGGACACCCCGACCCGCGTGGCTCTGGACGCGGAGCACCGCCCCCCCTCCTGTCGGCCGGCACATCCTCTGCTCAAGCAGCGCCCAGTGCGCACCAGGCTGCAGGGGCCTCTGAGGGGAGCGCAGGCGCCAATGCGAATTTTGCCGGGAACCCGAGGGCCCTCTGACTTGGCGGCGACCAAGCCACGGCCCTCCCACGGCTGAAGCACGCGGCTCAGGGCAGTTGTGTCCGTTGATGCCGAGTGAGTGGGGTTATAAGATACCTGAGGACTTTTTTAAACTGCTCTCTGTTTGCAGGAATCCAGAAGGAAGAGCCAGAACGACTCCAGACTTGACTCACATCCCTTCGGGCGCCGGGCCAGCCTCTCGGAAACCAACTCACCTGCCAGCCTGTCTAAGCACATCCTGTCCGGGGAGGCATCCCTCCACGGGGTGGGGGCAGTGCGAGAAACAGCGTGATGCCAGAAAGTCCACGCCAGGGCGCGGGGGGGGGGGAGGGTCCTGTGGGGGTGGGGGCGCCAGGGCCCAGCGCCGAGCGGGGCGGAGACACAGGAGTGCGCGGTAAGAATAGGTGACCCACTGCGGGATCTGGAAGGGGAGCAAAGGGCCGCGATGGTGCTGAGCGGCGCCCCTCTGCAGAGCCCGGCCTGCCCTGATTCTGCAGCCGCGCCACATCCTCTCCCCTTACCAGGGAACTGTGCTAAGTGGCCTTTCATCCAGCAACAGAAGGAGGTGGGCTCTCAGTGGAGCCCGGTCTATAAATATAGGGTAACAATAGGAACCAGAATGTTCCACAGGAAACTGGTATGCCTTGCCCTCCCTGCACAGAGCAGGAAGATGTTCACAGGGATTTCTGCAAGCATCCTTCCCAATCACAGCCCCAGAACGGCAAAGCCAGCCGGCTGATGAGCGTATTCAGGTACTATCCAGGAGGAGAGGAAATGTGCGTGTTCTGTTATATCCATCCTCTATTCCAGTTTAACTGGTCCCTAAGAGGCTTAACCAAAGCAAGAAGGATTTTGGTTACAGGGATCACCAAGCCTTGCACAGGGAGGGGAGCCGGGGCGGGGGTGGGGAAGGGGGGATTGGGGAAACCGCCCCCAGGGAAGTAGTTTCTAAGTAGAATCCAGACCCATCCATCTGGGAGAGAAAGTCCTTTCCAGCCTGTGTGGACGGAGCCACCTTCCTCTGCCTGTGATCCAGGTAGAAGTTTGACGGTTTTCTACCCCTGAAGGGGTCTCGGCACCCACACGCCCCTCAGCCGGGTGCTCCTGGAGTGCTCCTCCCGGTCTCTTCCATTGCAGCCCAACTAAGGGCAGCCCCCCGAGCCCCCGATGGCGGTCCTGGGCTCTGCTCCCAAGTGGGAAGCTCTGAACCCCAAACCTTCCAGAGCAGGAGCATCCAGAAGCCGGTCAGTCGGCGTCACATGGGTCCAGACAGTTCAGTCGAGGAAGAAAGGGCCGTTCAGGAGCAGCAATGAATGATGTGCCCCTGAGGTGTCAGACATGCAAACCAGGGCCTGCAGGGTCACAAACGGGAAAGGGGTGGGGTTCCCTTCTGGTTCCTTCTAGCGGTAGCCAAGCCCAGGGCGGGGTTCGCATGTCTGCCCCGAGGGGAGGGAGGAGAGCCCTGGGGGCTGGGGCGGGAAAGGCAGCGGATGTAGCAGCCACAGAGCCCACCGGATCCCACATGGACGGATAGGCATGACAGTCGCTACTAATGTGAACGCCGCATTTTCCGTAAATCACTAATGATACTTCTGATAAATCAAGGACACACCAACGCAGTGTTAAATCTTGTAAGTTACTCAGGAGACTGGGAACTATCCCCCAACCATTAAACGGCTGGGGGCGGAGACAAAATCCCGCTGTAAAATCCCGTAGGAACGGCCAGAGCGGCGCTTTAGCCGACCCCGTGGAGGGGCACCACGGCCGCTCCCCCGAGGGCTTCCGTGCCCGCCCGCGTCCACCCCGGGCACAGAGCTGCAGACACAGAGCTCGGCTCTGCTCAGAGCCTTGATGACAGGTCGCCCGGCCAGGGCCTGTGCACCGGGTGGGCCCTCCTCCTCTGCACCCCCCTCGCGGCGGGTCCTGTCCCCCTCCTCGCTCCCTCCACTTCGCCACATTGGCCACGTCTCAGGCTGTCGAGCCTTCCCCTCCAGACGCAGGGCGTCTGTGTGTGCTGTTCCCTCAGCTGAGAACACCCTTCTCTTCACTCTGGGCCAGGTCGGTGGCTCTTCATCCCCACTGGCCGGGGGGCCCTGGGGGAGAACTCCGGAAGACACCTGAGCTGTCTGGAAGGAACACCACCATCACTTAGTCACGTGTGCTCACAAGTACCAGGCCCAGGCCCGTCGTGTGTCACCCAGCCCTGCTCTGAGGACGGGGGTGTGGCCGGGCCCCTCGGCCGAGGGCTCCGCAAGGAGCCCTTACGCCAGTGGCTGAGGTAGCACCACCTCGGGCCACTTGTAGAACATTCTCTGAAATCTCGCCATGGATCCCGCGAGGACGTCCTACGTGTCCAGGGACAAGACAGGCAAACGCCAGGTGCCCCAGCATGGGGTCACCTCTGAAATCCGGGAGCCCCTACCCTTGCTGGCCGGCTTCTGCGGGGAGACCTGGCCGCCCCGGGCTGGCCCCTGTGGACCCGGGTGAGGATGGGGCCCCCAGAGGGGCCGCACCTCCCAGCTGACTCCTGGAAGTTGTACATAAGTCACTCACTTGCCAAACATTGGGTGACACACGTCCTCTAAGATGTTGGATAAGGATGGGGGGGCGGGCAATGAGGAACAGTCACCGAGCGCACTGCGCCCAAGATGCACAGCATGGCCCCGCAGGTGTGTTCTCGGGAGGCCCGGGCTCCGCGAGGGGGAGTCGGGCTGGAGAGTGTGCAGGGGTGTGGCAGCCAGGCGAGGAGGGGAAGGGCACGGGCGCCGAGGGGCATCTCGAAGGAGGCGCAGAGCTGGGGAGCGGCGGGGCCAGGGTGGGGGGCGGCACCGTGTTCGGCCGGGGTGGGGGGGGGATGGGTGGGCGTGACTGGGGAGTGGGGCGGGGCAGGGCCAGACCCCGGAGGCCACAGCCACCACAGAGGCCACACAGGGAGACGATGCTCCAAGGACAGTGAGGAGCTGCTGAAGTCAGGCGTGTGTGTCTGTCGGATCCCAGGGGGCTGGGGCAGAGGGGGTGATGAGCAGGGGTGTGGCGGCAGGGAGATGGGCAGACACCGTGGACACCCCAGTCAAAAAGTGTTTTATCTTAGAAGACGCTTGCTCAGCAATGAGAGAGAGCTCGTGTGTAGGCTTGAGCGCCCCTCAGACGCTTTTCCCGGGCTCCCCCTGCCCTCCCCTGGCCCCCCTGCCCTCCCCAGGACCCCTCCCCAGGCGCCCGACACCCTCCCTTGCCCCCCACCCGCCTCGCACACAGCTCTGAGCTCCGTCTGCCAGGCCCGGAGTCCACCACACGGCTGATACCCAACCGCACACGCACACGCTCTCGTGCACACACAGACGTGCAGACCGAATTTTCAGCTGCGTGGACAACTTAGGTGCGGCGGCTTCCGCCCGCAGCTCACCCGCAGATCCGCGGCCTGGGAGACGGGTCCCGACTCAGGACTGTCGCGTCCATAAAGTGGCGGGTTAAGAGCCCCCCCCCCGCCGCCACCACCCACGGACAGACGCGCCCAGGTGTGCGAGCACTCCGGGGACACTTGTCATCCAGAGCAGGACAGGAGACCACTTATCTGATTTCGTGGCTTGATTCTGTGATGAATGGACGTGTTTTTCAAATGAAGCTGGTGGGATCGAAACAGTCATTAAATCAGGAAATGAAAAAGGCATCTGGGAGCTGGGACCGAGGCGTGGACCCAGGTGTGGAGCCTGGCGTGGAGCCGCGTGTGTGAGCCGCGTGTGCGAGCCGAGTGTGCGAGCGGAAACGGGAGCTCTTCTGCCCGGCCTCGTACCGCGCCCGGGACAAACTGCCCTTAAAAAGCTGGTCTGTGGGGGCCCCTGGCTGGCTCAGTCGGTTGAGTACCTGACCTGACTCCAGCTCAGGTCATGATCTCGTGGCTCAGGGGTTCGGGGCCCACATCCGGCTCTGTGCTGGCAGTGCGGAGCCCGCTTGGGCTTCTTTCTGTCCCTCCCCTGCTTGCTCTCTAGCTCTTTCCTGAATAAAAATAAACTTTAAAAATGTATTTAAAATAAAAAGAAAAGGCTGGCCTCGGGCAGAGCCAGCTCCCTGCCGGTGAGGCCGGTCCCATGAGAAGAGGGAGAAGGGCCGCCTGGAGTGTGGGCCTCGCGCTCCCCCAGGCCAGGAGGCGGGCGGGGCCTTGCGTGCCGGCTTCCAACGCCCCTCTGAGCGTCCGCATCAGCACCCTCGCTTCGGACAAGGCTGCGCTGATTCCTGGAGACAAGGATGGTGGGAAGAAGTTGGACTCTGGAGTCGGACAGAACGGGGTTCAAATCCTCCTCCACAAACCAGCTGTGTGATCTGGGAGAGTTCATTAACCCGTGAGCCCCAGTGTCCTGAGGAGACAGCGCTGCCGTCCAAGAGGCAAGGGGTACATTCCTAGCAATAAACCTCGTGTCGCCGAAATCTGCAGCTCAGAGGCCTTCCTGGACTCCCCACCCCCCCGGGGCCCCATCAGCCTCTGTCACCCCCCGCCTTGTTCTCTGTCCTCGTCCGGACCGACAGGGGCCCGCCTGATGCTCGTGGTGCCCACCCTCCCCGCTGGACGGGAGCCCTGAGCACGGGGCTTGTCCCCATCACGTTCACCGTCGTGTGCCCAGTGCCCGGAAATGAGCGAGCGCCTTTCAAGTTCTGGTACATGAACTTGCAGGGAGCACAGCATCCGGCACATGGTCGGTGCTCAAGCCACGGTGGTCAGTGCCCCTCTGGACACACAGGTGCCCTGAGGGACAGCGAGGCGGCGGGCAGCAAGCGGGCCCTGGCCGGCACCAGGCCGAGGGCCCGACCCGGGGAAGGTCCCCGAGATCCCCTGTGCAGCTGGACTTGAAGTGGCTCTGAGCGCCGGGGCAGCTGGGGCCCCGCACCCCAGGTCAGGAGACGGCCGTCCTGCCCTTTGCCGATGGACAGTCCTGGCCTTGACGTCGTGGCCCCTCGGCTGCCCCAGAGCCTAAAGACAGGTCTAGTTGTGTGGCTTACGTGTGCAAAACAGCTTTACAGAACCGTAGAGTCCCGAACGAATATAAGGGACTTGAACTTCACGGTCTCGTCACTGTGCTGTTCTGGATGTGTCGCTGGCCGTGTTCTCGAGGGACGGGTCACGGGACGGGTCACAGGCGCAGCTCACTCTGAGATAAAAGGACGGCGTGCTCCTCCCTGTGCCCCGACGCGGCCACCACGCCACAGCCTGGATCCGCGAGTGCCCACCAGCCCTGCTGCAGAGGAACTGTGCGTTCTTTCCTTGACCGTCCAAACTGGAGTCCCCACGGGGGCAGGGCCTCGGCTCAGGCGCGACCCCCTGGCGCCCCCCCCCCCCCGGCTGCCTCACAGCCCCGGGGTCTACCGCAGGACCAGCTGGCTCGCAGAGGAGCTGGGGGCCGGGTTGTCAGCGGGGGGGTGACACCCCCTCGGTATGCAGAGCCGTGGGGAGAGCAAACGCCCCGCCCTCTGCACCCCCTGCTGGCACCTCCTCTCAGGGCAGCAGTGGTGCCCGCTGGCCTGAGGAGGGGTCTCCCGGGTGCCCACTCAGCAGGGATTCCTTCCCTAGAATCCAGGCTCCCCAGGAGGCACCTGCCAGGAGGAAGCAGAGAACAACTCAACCCCAAGCTGGCGGGGGGTGGGGGGGCCTCCAGGTTTAGGTGGGAAGCACTGTCCCTGACCCCTGACGAAAGAAAACAGTGGTCTCTAGGCCCTCTGTGCTCTGGAATGAAGTGCCAGCATACAGCGGCCTCTGAGTGTCCCCAGACACTCCCGGAATCACTTTTTTTTTTAAATTTTTTTTTTTAATGTTTTTATTTATTTCTAGGAGAGAGAGAGACAGTGTGACCAGGGGAGGGTCAGAGAGAGAGGGAGTCACAGACTGAAACAGGCTCCAGGCTCTGAGCTGGCAGTCAGCACAGAGCCCGATGCGGGGCTCGAACCCACGAACCGCGAGACCATGACCTAAGCGAAAGTCGGACGCTTAACCGACTAAGCCACCCAGGCGCCCCAGTCCCGGAATCACTTTTGAGACTTTTCTCCCCACGGTCATTAGATGAAATCTCTGCAGCTTCCGTAGAGCCCGTTCACTGCAGGCAAATAGATCAGTGAGCCGCCAGGCCGACAGGAGAGGGACCCCCGCTCCCACCCCTGAAGGAAGAGACGGAAAAAGTTCTTTAACTAGACGCCTATTTCTTCCCATTTCCACAGGGAACGAAACCTCTGTCAGTCGACATCTCTCGCGCTTCAAACGACTGCACTTTCAGGACTTATTTTAAGTGCACTTGCCTTGGAGCTCAGAGCAAATACGGGGCCCAGGTCAGCGCCCCAACAGGCGGAGGGGGGGGGCGTGCGCGCTGAGCACCCGGCCTGCAGGGCCCTGCGGTGGGGGAGAGGACACGGACAGGGTCGGATCAGGGTGGGGGAAGGACGTGGGGGCAGGCGCCCTGGGGCCACGCCCTGAAGTCGCGCCCTTAAGTCACGCCCTGAAGTCACACCCTGGGGCCACGCCCTGAGCCGAGTGCCTCCTGAACATACTTCATGGACGATCACGACCCTTCAGGACGGTGCTGCATCTACAGAGGAGACAGAGGCAGACGGGCTGGGGCCACAAGCCGAGGACTCTAGAGCCAACAGGAAGCAGAGACCCTCTCGGCCGCACAGTCACCCAGACGTGTCACCCAGACCTGCAGCACGTGCTCTGCCGCGTCCAGAGCTCCCTCTCCGCCCGGATGGAGGAGTTTCCGTAAGTGCAGGGAGGGGGCAGGCACGAGCCAGGCTGTCTAGGGGCCACAGGGTGGACGTCTCATCGGACGAAGGTGACAGCATGGGACAGTTGTGTTTTGGGAAGGCCACCAGCCACTGAAATTGCCTGCATGCACCGCCCCCCCACGGACCCCATCTTCCCAGGCCCCAGCCTCCCCAGCTGCCGCTGCCCGTCTCCGGCTGTCCCCGGAGCCTCCTTCTCATCCTGACGCCTTATTCTGCACCCTTTTCATGCAGCAGTTCTGGCTGCTGGTTGGGAACAGCCTGCCCGTCTCCTCGAGGGCCCTTCCCAGGCTGCACGTGACAAGTCAGGGACAGCCCAGGCTCATCAAGGCCACCAAGTGCCTCTCACTGGGGACGGAGCTCTCTGCCGCCCTGCATCTCTGAGCCTCTGGCTGAGCCCGGGGCCCGACCACCCATGGCCTGCGGCTCTCCTTCCCCGTGCAGGCTCCCAGGGACCCCGCCTGCACACGCAGGGGTGAGTCCGCAGGGCTTCCTGCAAACACGTCACAAGTCACATGATGGCCGCCGCTGAAAAGTCAGGCCGTCCCCACGCAGGGGGCTCTGCCTGCTCCTGACGGGAGAACCCTGTTCTCTTGGTAACGACCAGGTGTCGGCTCTCGTCGCGGCTGGTGTAAACGCTCTCACCACTCGGGGATCGTCTTCACAACCAGAAGAGCCCCCGGCCTGTCGGGCAGACGGAGCTTCCTGCTCTGAGTGCGTGTTTTACAGCTGGAACCCAAGGGGCGTTGAGTCCTGTTTCCGAGCATATTCTCCAGGCGGGGGTGGGAAGCATGGGGGGGGGGGGGCGGTAACGCGGCCCGGCCTCACCTGCACAGCTGTTCCCACAGCTGCCGAGTGCTCACAGCTGCCGGCAGCTCGGGCCAGCGCAGGGCGTGGGAGCCGTGTGGGTGGAGGGGACGGAAGGGCCCCTCCCCGAAGCGCCTCTCCCGGCGGGCAGCCCAGCGGGCCTGCTCTCCCACAGCCGCACAGCCCGACTTCCCACGGGTGCACGGCTGGCCCCACCCTGGCAGTGCTGAAGGTGAAGGCGAAGGCCCTCACTTGCAGGGCACAACCCCCTTCCGAGGGCGGAGGGCTTGGGTTCCCAGGCCTGACGTCACCGGCACAGAGGGTCGGAGGGTCCCATGCCACACCCTCCTCAAGCCCCATCGGGCCAGGCTCTCCTGCACCCCCCCCCATCGTGGCCACCCTGATCCGCCCGGGCGCCCGTTAGCAGAGCCCAGATGTAAACTCTCTGATCCGAACCCAGAATGCACCACTCCACACGTTATTTTCTTTTCGTTAAAGGCCCCATTAATATTTCAGCCGTTACTGACTGAATCCTGGCAGCACAAGAACACGGTCTATCAATCCGTGTTCCCACCTTGAAGCGCGCTAGCCGTGAGAACGTAGACGCTTCGAGAACTGCAAACGATAAACGGGCCCGAAGGAAATCCAGAGCCAAATGAATAAATGTCGTGTGGGCTCCGAGTGGTCGGAGTCCCAGGTGTGTATGACGGCCCTACACCGGGGTTTCCCAGGCCCCACGTGGCCCGGGCAGGTGACGGAGGGCACGTCCCTTCCCGGCCGAGCCACACGAGGATTCCCACCGCATTGGAATGTTGCACCAGCCTCAGGAACTAAATTTACCCTGAAGGGACACTCAGATCAGAATGTTCTCTGCTGCATGAGCCGGCCCTCGGCGCCCTCGCTCCGCGTCCAGCGCCGGGCAGCGTCCAGCAGTGAAGCTGAGCCCTGTCAGTTCCGCGGGAAAGCCGCGCACACGAAGCCGGCCCACAGTGGCAGGCGCCACACGTCGGACGTGAAGGAGGGGAAGGCTGGCGCCAGGGGCACAGGACCCGTGGAACGAGGCAGGTGTAGACAGCACTCAGAAGGGGTCATGGGGAAGCTGTCCCGGCAGCCGGCTCTCGCGCTGACCACCACCAGCAGCCGGAGCCACACGCCGCGGCCTCCCTCCTTCTAAGCCCGCAGCAAACAGAGAAGCCCCCGCGCGGCCTGGAGTGAGGTCGCCAGCCCTCGGGACCGGAGCCCCGCTGGCGGGCACTGCGGGAGGCTGGCCCGGCCTGTGTGTGCCCACGCCTGTGGGTGGTGAGCCGCGGGCCGCGCCAGCCGCCCCCGTAGGGGAGCTCGGGCTCCAGGCTGCTGGGGACACTGTTTAGGTGGCCGCTGAGTTTGGCAACAATAAGCAAAGGAGCAAAACTGCAAAACCCCAAAGTTCTGGTAGAGCCGCCAGCCCAGTCCCTGCTCCGCAGCTGAACGCCCCGCACAGAGCACGCGCCGCGGGGCCCTGGCTGCCCGTGAGGTCCCTCCCGCCAGCGCCAGCGAGGACTCCAAGGCGGGGGCGTCCTCCCCGGTGCTCTCGCCCCACCGGGCGGCTCCCGTCTTTGTTCTCGAGGGTCTCCCAAGGAGGGAGCCGGGCCAGCGCTTCCTCTAGCCATGCTGATGCCGGCTTGGGACCCGGGTCAGGGGTCCCCCGCCCCGGGGACTCAGCACTGAGCGCGGCTCTCACGTATGACGCTTCTCGGTAGCAGCTGTGGGACGAGCTCCCTGACTTCCTGGCCCCTGAGCCCCTTCTGAGAGATGAGGGTCACCACTGTGCAAAGGGGTGGCCGCCCCCCACCCCCGCCTCTCACCCCTGCACACAGTACCTACAGCCCCGCCCGCCCACACCCTGGGTGCCCTCACCCCAGCTGAGCCCCAGCCCTCAAGGCTCATCCCGAAGGGCAGAGGGGACCGTGCTATGCCCACTGCCCCTCACTCTGCAGGGGCCCCAGCACTTGGACAGTGGTGAGATCTGAGTGCCAGTCTCCTCATGTGACCACAAGCCCGTCCAGGGCAGGGACCGGCCGTCCCCGCGGTGCCTGACTCAGCACAGACCTTCAGTAGCTCTGTGTCAAGTGCAATACCACCTTCTGTCGGGGCCCCGGGGGAGGCGGAGGGCGGGTGCTATTTCCAACAGCAGCGGGAAAACAAATACCCAGCCCGCTACTCCCCCCACTTCTACACACCACACTGGCCATCTCTCTTTGCTCTCAGACCTGTAAAGTTTCTGGCACATTCTAGCAAGGAGCACCAGAGAGGGCTGGGAGGAACCTTGGAGCACTGAGGCCCCGCCCGACCACACAGGTGTGGGAGCTGAGGGCACAACAGCGCGGGCCATCGGGGCGGCCCCGCGGCGCTGGCCGGGGGGCTGGGGCGCCCTACACCCAGCGGCCGCCCACGGATCCCTGGTCTGTGGCTGTGGCCAGTGAGCAGCTGTCATGGCCGAGCCCGGCTGCTGTGACACAGCCTGATGGGGCCACACCAGTCTGCTGGTGGCCAAGTTCACAGACGGCGTCTGCCCCGCGGCTCACAGCTCCCCGCCCGCGCTGAGCACGACCGCCACCGGCCACGTGGGTGCAGAGCAGGGCTCACCTGGGGAGGGTGGGCAGGGGAGGAGCGGGAGAGCACAGCCCACAGGAGGCCACAAAACGCTGAGGACAAGAAAGATCTGCAAATACTTGAATCCCTTTTTCTCCGTTCCTTCTGTCTTCAACCCAACGGAAGGCAGACTCTCTCCAGATGCCGATGGTCTGGATGAGGCTGTCGTGGTCAGGCTCACGGAATGTGGGAGGCCAGGGGGGAGGGGGCCGGGCACGCAGACAAGGCCCGGGCGGGCCAGGGACGCCGGGAGCCTGACAGGCAGACTAAAGATGAGGCCTTTGCCCCAAAAAGCCAAGTGTGCAGCAAGAGTAGGAGCCTGGGGCCCACACCTCTGTGACGGGGCCTTTGCACAAACATTAGATTCAACGTGAACTAACCGGCTGGAGGCCCATCAGCCGCATGGCTGGGTTGTTGCAGTAACAGGACAGGAAAGCAGGTGTGTGGCCCTCTGTACCCCCTCTGCCCAGCTCACACCCCTCGGCAGGCACGGACCAAGTGGGCCCAGTGCAGAGCCGCAGGGGTGAGGCAGAGACGGGGGCCCTAACCATCGGGGACGTCGGGGATGCTTCCTGTGCAGAGTGGGAAAAGACCCCGGGAGGTCCACCCAGGGAGGCTGGGGGGTGAGGCTGCTGGCCCCTCAGCGTGGGACAGCCAGGAGGAGGAGGGAATGTGGCTGGGGACACAGGAAGCTGCTGACGCCTGACCCACCCAGGCCACTCACAGCTCAGGGGCGTGTCTAAAGGGAAGGCCAGATGCAACCCAGGCACACGGCCCGGGGTGGAGACGGCTCTGAGGACCCGGGGCCGGGGGCGGGGGGCCAGGGGTGAGGGGCCGGGCAGGGACAGTTCAGGTGACTGGGAATGCTGCCCTGAACGTGCTAGGACCCATCTTGGGGTGGGCCTGGGGCCCAAGGGGAGCACACAGGGAAACCAGGAGAAGGATGGGGTTTCCGAGGGGCAGGGGAGCCACCGCGGAGCAGAGGCTGGGGTCCGTCTAGAAGGGCCGCGGGGCCTGCTGGCTGTCCCACGCTGGACTTGGTCATGGTAACACCTGCCCCTTTTTGAGAGGGGAGCCCTGTGGCTCAGCCCGACTTCTAGGCGGCTTTCCGGGCCCTGCGGGGCCAGGGAGAGGAGGCACAGTCGAAGCCGGGGACAGCTGGCCTGGTGTCTCCCTGCCGTATGACACCAGCCATGTCTCTCACCTCCAGGTCTCTGCCGCCTTCCCATAAAGCAGGGAAATAACAGAATCCAGTCCCAGGACCATCGTGAGGCTGCCCCGAGGTCCTACAGTGAAGGCGCAAGCCGTGACCATCACCTGTGGGTTTACAAACCACTTCCCAGGGGCGCCTGGGGGCTTAGTCAGCTAAGCGTCCGACTTCGGCTCAGGTCATGATCTCATGGTTCGTGGGTTCGAGCCCCGCGTCTGGCTCTGTGCTGACAGCTCAGAGCCTGGAGCCCACTTCGGATTCTGTGTCTTCCTCTCTCTCTGACCCTCCCTTGCTCACACTGCCTCTCTCTCTCTCTCTCAAAAATAAATAAAACATTTAAAAAAAATTTTTAATTACTTTAAAAACAAACTTGGTTAAAAAAAAAAAAAACACTTTCCAAATCTACACTTGGGATCACAACCTGGGGCCTGTGAGGCCAGGCCGGGGGGCAGGTCCAGGGTCTGACACAGGCCTGCTGGCCGGAGGCGGGGTCCTGGAGAAGGTCACCTCCTGGAGGAGTGTCCACACCTGCGGGCCATCAGGGGGCGTAAGGTTACATACAGAGGGACAGTCGGCCCTGCAGATGGACGGGTAGACAGCACACTGAGAAACAGTTAAGATGGCAAATTTTGTTGTGTCCACTTTACCACGTTTTTAAAAGCCCTGTTAAATGACACAGTCACAGCCTGGCTCTGGGTCCTTCCTGAGGCCTGGTCGGTACCAGGGACGAGCTGGGGAGAAGGCAGGACACGCAGTCTCTACTCGGAGGCTGACCCAACACAGCCCAGCTCCCCCCCGCTTACCAGGCCGCGGAGAACGTGACCACGGGTGATTTGCCGTCGTTTCTCCTAAAACAGGAAAATGTCATTCTTGCTGCGACGGACATGACCACACTCAGACTGTGGTCGGACGTCTGGTGCAGCGATGACACTTAGCTTGGGGGCTGTCCATCCCCAAGTCCTCAGGGAGCGGTCTCTCTAGAGCTCCCCTTCCTGCTACATCCCGCGGCAGGGGCGGCCACGGGGGCCACGGGGGGCCTGCAGGGCACGTGGCACGGGGCGCACCGGCCTTGGGGGCCCAGGCGGAGCTCAGGCGCCCACCCCCAACCGAGAACGGCCACGTGGGTGGAAAAGACCATCAGCTAAAGGCAGTAGCAACGACAGTACCAAATGGGACAAACGGACTCTGGGCAGGTCGTGGATGGCACACGTGGGCCCTTGCAGGGGCACAGAATGTGACCTGGGACTGTGGCGAGGGGCAGTCTGTCCTCCCGGAAGGAGGCCGGGACTTGGCACGGGGAGGCAGGGAGGTGGGTCACGGACTTTAATTATCCTAAAAGCTTTCAGATGTCTGACCGGTTCATCCTTGTAAGAGTTGTAAGAGGAGTCACCTTTAAACTCTAAGATGCCGGAGCCAAAGAACTGTCTTTGCGACTTTTCCTATTTCAGGGTCAAGGCCGTGTGCAGGGGACAGCCAGCCCCTGGACAGCGGCCAGGCGCTCAGCGGCCAGGCAGGGCTTCCCGAGTGCCACCCGTCTGGTCCCTGTTACCCGGCCCGCCCACAGTTCCTTCCCAACGTCCTTCCCTCACACCCTTCAGACTTGGGATCCTGATACGATCGCAGGCCCCGGGGCCACCTGACCCCGCGTGCTCTCCCCACAGAGGACAACACGGGTTGACAGAGGCCCCCCTCCCGCTCTCGCCTGAGCTCACACTGGGATCAGGCCCCTCGAACGCGGCGGAGTGACAGAAGCCCGCTGAGGGGAGACGCTGGCCGGGGCAGGTGCGTGGGTGGCTCTCCTCAGACCCTTGACCCGGCCGCCCGAGCCGGGACGTGTCCCTGCCCCTCACTTCACAGGCATTTCACAGACACTGTGCCGTTTCCAAGGCAACATGGGGCCTGGGCGGGGCAGGGAGGCGGCACCAGGTTCAGGGCAGCAGCAGGTGGGGGGGGGGTTCTGTCCCTTCACAAACGCGGCTTCCCCCTGAGCTAGCCTCCCCCCTCCTGCTGCCGGGGTTCGAGGGCAGAGGACGCCCCTAACTTCTCCGACTCCTGGAGCTGAGGAAGCTTCTGGAGCCCCAGCAGGAGGCAGTTGCCTGAGAGCCCCCGGGCAGAGTGCCGTCCCGGCTGCAGCCACACACCTGCCTGCACGTGACAGGACAGGAAGACCCCCGGGCGATGGCAGCCGCAGGCAGGCCCCACGGGCTCGGGGACAGCAGGGTTCTTCCCACCCGGGGGAGGGGCCGCAGGCAGGAAGCCCCCTGTGGCAAAGGGTTAAACCTATGAGTTCCACTTTAGCAAATAAGCCCCCAATGTCACAAAGAGACTGCCAGGGCTAGCCCCGTAACCATGGCAACGGCGGCCAGCAGCACAGGGAGGGAGGCCGGGCCGGCGGGCAGGGCCGTGGCCGCCGGCTCAGTCTGCACAGAGGCCCTTTCCTCTCCTGCCCAGCGAGGGGAGGAGCCCGGCCACCTGCCCCGCATGGCTCTCCCTGGACACCTGCTCCATCAGACGTTCAGCCTGGGGACACAACAGCGAGTCACGTCGTCCCCACCGCATGGACACAGCAGGGAGTGGGCCGGGCAGGAAACAGACACCGGATGCCGGGGTGAGGGCCGGTGCCAGGCCAGCTCCCAGACCACAGACTGGGGTGGCCGGGGCGGCTCCCGGAGGTCACGGCAGCTCAGGGGTCCCCACCTGGTCGGCCTGGGCCAGAGAAGGCAGGAGGAACCCTCCAGACAGCCAGAGACACGGCCCGTAGGGAACGCCACCAGATGCCGAGGACAGAGGCCCAGCCCCACTGGGGTCAGGCAGCCGGCCCTTCCTTCTCTTCTTTCTCCGCGACCCAAGATGCTCCGGACCACTTTGGTCCAAACACACAGGGCCTCTGCTCCCAATGAAGGCAGGGCTCAGTGAAGACACCTCCCTGTGAAAGTGGCCCTAGGGCCACACACACCTCTTGTCGGGGTCCTGGACCAGCAGCCTCAGAGGCTGAGTGCCTGACACCAGATGCTCCTTGGGGGGAAGAAGGGTGAGGGCCCCGAGCCAGATGTGGCCCAAAGGGCCCTCCCTTCCTTCCCCGGCTCAGCTAGCACGGGGCCCCACAGCATCTGGGCCAGTGTACCGCCTGCGTCCCCGCGGCAGTGTGTCACCCACGCCCAGGAGGGCGTGCGGACCTATGGGCCCGCCGTGCCGTGGAGGTGAGCCCGTTTGTAATGTGAGCTGTCTGTTGAATATAATTTACGTCCTATAATTTGAAGTAATTTCCCTGTCAGCCGAGAACTTACTGGCATTTAATAAAAACACCCACTTAATACACAGCTAATAAATCTCAAGTGTCCCGTTTCTGTCCAAGCGGCTGGAGGCCTTGATCTTGTCACTGTCACAGTCCCACTGAGTCTGCAGTGGACCGGAAGCCTCTGGAAGCCAGCGCATGATCTTGAGGAGACCGACACCTCCAAGCAAGAGTGGGGACCCCACCCCTTCACTGTGCACACGACCCGTAACCACACTCCTATCACCTCCCTCCAGAGCCCTGAGGCGCACGCTGGACGGGGTGACCTTTCAGCCCTGCTCTGCCTGGCAGCGTCACAAGGGGTCCCGCCCCGCCCGGCCTCTGAGCCAGGGCCCTTCCCCTCCCCCTCCTGCAAGATCCTGGGCCAGAGCCCGGCCCGTCAGGTCCTCTCCCTCCCTCCAGGCCCCTTCCTGGAAGCTGGTGGACACACGCAGTCTTTAAAGTGGACCAAAGAGCCTCCCTCAGCACTGTGTCTGCTCCCGCTGCCACCCTGGTGTCCCCACACCCACAGCCAACATCTCAGAAGACCAGCCAGCACCCACTGTCCCCCCTACTCTGCCCGGAGACAGATCCCGTCACACCCCATGCAAATGACCTGTGTCCCAGCTCCGTGACCTTGCTGCGGCTCACCCAGTCTCTCTTCTTGGCCTGTGGACTGTGATTTCCTACCTTCCTGACGGTCCCTCCTCTCACCTCGCTGCCCCCACTCATCCAGCCCCGGCCTCTGTGTCCCTGCCCTGGAGACACCAGGTTCCCCCCTGGCCCCCCCTCAATCCTCCAATTCAGTACGTCCCACACGGACCTGGTTATCACCCCCCACCTCGGCCTCCTTCTGTGGCTTCGATCTGAACGACACTCCCGACCCCCGGGTCACCCTGCCCTATCTGCAGACGGCTACTCCCCCCTAACAGTGACCAAGGCTGGTCACTTCTACTTGCTCAGTGTCCCTTACGCACAGCCCTTCTGTCCTGGCTCTTGCCTTATCCTGGTTCAGGGCGGCCCCCAGCTTGAAATCCTCCTGCGGTTCTCTGCAGCCTGCGGGGCGCACGAGCTCCCCCCACCCCCGCCACAGCCTCACTCGGGCCCACGACCTTGTCCCGGGGCAGCTGGGGTGCCCTCTGCGCCTCCCCACCTCAGGGCCTTGGTTGATTTTGAGGTGTCCTGTCCACCCTGTCTGCCAGGCAAACGCGTCTTCGGTTAAGCTAAGGTGTTTTGCGTCACGTCCCTAATGCAGGACAGCCTCTGTGGCACCCCGCTTTGCAGAAAGATGACTGGGACGAATGGGGTAACTTCTACCGTCCGCCAGAGACACTAAAATGTGACAAGGACCACGATCTGAACCCGAGCTCGCCACTCGGAAGTCCGCATTCTCTGTCATTCTGCCCTCCGGACGGCACTGGGGACGCTGGTCAGAGCCGAGGCTCCGCTCAGGATGGTCAGGGTGGGAGAAGCAACCGTGATCTGGGACTTCCAGCACAGAGCACTGGACCCCTGCACCAGGCTCTGCATGGAGCAGCCCCGTCACGTGTGGTGAGTGCGAGATGGGAGGCTGCGCCAGGGGCCACCAGCTCAACACGGGGGCCTGGTGACGCCAGACCACACGGTCTGTGCTCTGTGCAAGGGACCACTGCTTTTTCAAAGTCTAGGTAAATAAACAAAACTGCCTTATTCTTTGCGCCTTCCTTTCTTTCCCGGTCACACTGGTCTGAGGATAACAGATACGTGAGCCTTGACAGCCCACCCGCTGAACAGCCAAGAAAAACCTGAGGAGAAATGGGGCGGAGGCTGCCTGTGGGACACGTGGCACCTTCCTTCCCTGCTCAGAAGCAGAGGTGGCCGGGCGCCAGTTCTGGGAGGCCCCTTCCTCTCCACGCAAGGGCAGCCTTTCCTTTTTAAAAAATTTTTTTGACGTTTTATTTCTTTCTGAGAGAGAGACAGCGTGAGCAGGGGAGGGGCAGAGAGAGAGGGAGTCACAGAATCTGAAACAGGCTCCAGGCTCTGAGCTGTCAGCACAGAGCCCGACGTGGGGCTCAAACCCACGAACCGCAAGATGATGACCTGAGCCATAGTCAGACGCTTAACCAACGGAGCCACCCAGGCGCCCCAAGGGCAGCCTTTCCAACAACCCCCTCACCCATGGGAGAGCGTCCCTGTCACAGGCAGCACCTGAGAGATACAGGGGTCCCTGCACGGGGAGGGGGGGGCCCGGGTCACATCTGGGACACTTCCAAGCCTGAGGCTCCACAACAGGAAGCAAGCTGGGTTAAAGCTACCCAGTCTCAGAATTCTGCCACTAGGAATACCATTCTAGAAGGTACCCAGGCTCCTGGGTGCCAGGGCCTGGGGCCAGGATGTGAGTGCCTGGGGGAGGGGCACAGACAGGGTCATCTGGCCCTGCTCAAATCGAGTCACGTCAACAGCAACCCATGTGTGTGTGTGTGGGGGGGGAGTCTGGAGCACACGCTTCACACAGGCCGATGACACCTCCCCAGGGAGGCAGTGGCCCAGCCACACCCTGCCCCTGCCTGCTTCCCCCCTGCGGCGTTCCCAGCACCCAGGGTCTCTGGGTGTCTGGAATCCAGCCCCTTGTCCTCCCGACGTGCCCTGCAGGCCCCTGCTGCGTCAGAGAGCGCGGGTCTCTCAGTGACGACACCGTCCCTGAGTTTGGGGAGAAAGCCACGGAACAGAGAACTAGAGTCGGGCCCAGTGAGGTGCGCACAGGCCTGTGGGCCCAGCCTTCCGGCCCAAACTATCCCCACTGCCTGCTGCGGGAGGAGGTTTGTGTGCATGGAGGGGCCAAGGCACCAGGGACTCCCCAAGGGCCGAGGCCGGGGAGGGGTGGGGGGCGGGGCCATGGGGTGTGGAGGAAGCCCGGCCACCTGCTGGTGACCCGGTCAGCAGTGGGCCACTTGGCGGGCACATCCGGCCGCGGCCGCCCACCCTAGACTTGCCTGTTCCCAACCCTGGGTGGATGAGCGACTGCCTACTTCACGCGAGGAAACTGAGGCGGGGGGGGAGGGGGAGTCGGGACTGACCCCGGCGGAGCTGACTGAAGGGTCTAAGCCAGGGCTCAATTACACTGGCTTCACTTTGTTTCTGCAAACGCTGGGCACCAGCCCGTGGCGGCTGAGTCACTGTCCCCTACTGCCCGTAATCAGGACGAAGCGGAGACCAGCTGTGAGCTGGGGGTGGGACAGAGGGCGCCGGGCGAGGTGGGGGCCCCGCCCCAGGCCAAGGCCGGCCTGGTCGGGTCCTGGCGCAGAGGCCACAGGCCAGAATGATCCGCAGACAAGGGCTCCCTCCAGGTGAGGGCCTGACGGTTCCCGGGGGCTGAGGAAGCCCGGGCCACACAGCTGGTTTGGGGCCCAGACGTGACCCCGGGTCCTGTCTGACCCTAACCCCGTGCCCCCAGCCTGAACCGGCTCCTGCCTGGCGTGGCCGCCGGTGGTCTGGGTCAGGCAGCTTAGGCTCCACGAGGGAAGCTGCGGGGGTGTCTGGACGCCCTCCGGGCACACGCCTGTCCCAGCGCCCTCGGACCCCGCCGCCTGGAGCCCTGCCCGGCCGGCCGGGCCCCCCGACACCCCGGGAAGGCAGCCGGTCCGCCCGCCCAGAGCGCCCCGGCCGCGGACGAGGTTGGCCCCGTGATTCCCGGCTCACAGGGCGCGTCCTGTCCTCACAGCAGCCGAGAAAGGTCGCGGGTCCGGACGAAGACGCGCCCGAGGAAGGGGTCCGGCCCGGCCTCTGACCGCGAGCTCTGGGGGTTGTCCGTCCGTCGCCTGCGGCCCAGACGCGGGTCTCGCGGTGTTCCTCCAGCCCGGGGACCCGGACTGGCTCCGGACTCGCATCCGGACTCGCACGCAGGGGACGAGAGCCCCGCGTCCCGGGAAGGGGCCGCACACCCGCCCCCGCCGGCCAGGCTGGCGCCCCGGCCCCGGCCCCGAGGCCCCGCGCCCGCATCGGACTCTATTCCGTCTCGAAAACGGCCCCTCCCAGCCGGCAGGGCCCGCGGCGGGTCTACACCCCTCAGGAATACAGACCCAGGCGGGGTTCGGTGCCTTCAAGCGTGCATGCGTGCGTGGCGTGCGTGTCCGTGTGCGTGCGTGTCCGTGCGTGCGCGTGCACGGGGACGCGAGACAGGGCGGCCCCCGGGGGTTCGGCGTCCGAAGTCCGAAAGGTCCGCAGGAGACGGAAAGGGGCGCTGGGGGGGCGCTGGCAGTAAAGGGGACCAGGCCCGCCCCCAAATCAGGAGCCCAGTTTGCCTCTGAGACCCCCCGAAATGAGGACGCCGTCGCAGCTGTTGCAGCCCCAGTTCCCTCGCCCGCGGGGGGCCCGATGGGCGGGAAGAGCCGCGCGAAGTCACCCAGGGCGGCTTAGGGGCGGGCGCTGCTCCTGGAGGGGAGGGGAGGGGGGGGAGGGGGGGGGGGGGGGGGGGGGGGGGGGGGGGGGGGGGGGGGGGGGAGGGGAGGGGGCGGGGAGGGGGAGGGGTGCGGGGCGGGCGGCACCTACCTGCACCTCTCGCGTGTGGTAGGCGACGATCAAGCCCAGGAGGATGACGGTGGACAGGCTGATCAGGCATTTCAGGGCCAACGAGAACATGGAGTCCTGCAGGAGAAACAGAGAATTAGGGTGACCGGGCAGGGGCCCCGGCTCGAGGGCCTCTGCCCCGCAGGGTTAGGTCCCGTTCTCCCGGGACGCGGCTGCGGGACGCACCACGCGGGCCTCCGCGTGGCTCGGAATTTTGTGTCCAGGCTCGTTGGCCGCGCGAGCGTGACTGCCTTCCGCGCTGGGTTACGTGGCTGGACACGAACGCCGGGCCCGCCTGGGCCTCTCGCCTCCCGAAGAGGAGGAGACCCCCCGAGGTTCCTTCCATCCCTGACAGCGCGGAGCTCTGTCGGGGCCGCTGCCGGCACCCCGACCTGAGGCCCAGAGCAGGGAGGGAAGCCGGGAGCGGCTGGACGGGGACGCGGGCTGAGCCCGGGGCAGGGCGGGGCCCCAGGGCGCCCTCCACCCCGCGGCCGGCAGCTCGCGCCCTGGACCCCGCCCCGCGCTGCGCCCCACCTCGGCCTCCGCGGTGTCCGATGGGGAGGAGCTTAGTGCGGCCTAGAGCGGCCGCCGGGAGGCGTCAAGCCGGCCGCAGGCACCCCACGGCCCTGCGCATTCGGGGTGTCCGGGCTGGGCCTCGCCGCCCTCCTGCGCACGTGGGAGCCGGGGCGACCCCGTCCCGCGGCCCGGAGCTCCCCGGCTTCCGGAGGCGCGGCGGCTCCCCGGGCGGCCTGGCGCGACTGACCCCGGCCGCCCCCGCGCGGCCCTCGGCCTCCGTCCCCGCCCCAACCACAGCGCGCCAGGAGCGGCAGTATTTCGAAGGCGAAGCCACGACGCAGCAGAGCTGGGCTCCAGGGAAGGAGACCCCACCGTCCCGGGGGCAGACGGGGGGGGGGGGGGGCCCGGGTCGGGGGTCGGCCGCACGGAGGCCCTGGGCGAGTCTGCGCCCGCGGACGCCCGCATCCGCGCTCCCCCCGCCCCGCAGGCCGAGCCGCGGGGAGCCGCCCCCTGGGCCGCGTCAGCCCGGCGCCGCTTACTTGGTACAACCACCGGGGCCCACTTTGTGCCAGGACGAGCCGGGGCTGGAGGCTCAAGGGCGAACCGACGAAGTGGCCACGCACTCCTCTCCCGTGGCCGCTTCCACACGTCTCACCTCGTGAGCGCCTGCCACGTGTGCCCCGCCGCGCTAGAGCCGTAGGGCGCCCCGGCCGCCGGGGGCTTGCGACGCGGCTCACACACAGGCTCCAGGTGCGGACACCGCGGGCCGGGGGTGTGCCCGGGCCGGTGTCCCCTGAGCCGCCGTGGTCCACGGCGTCACGTGCTGGCCACGCGTCCTCGGCGCCAGGGTGGGCACAGAGCACGCGGCCGGAACAGCCCCAGGGAGGGTCCTGAGACAGCGACCAAGCCCGCAGGCTGGCCCCGCGCTCGGACTGCCGTAGAAGACAGGCCTCCCCACAGGGCCGCCGGGGACAGCTCAGTGTTCTCGACTCAGAAGTGACCCTAACGTCTCCCTCCAAGGGTCTGCAGGCATCTGGGAAGCGTCAGGCCTTGGCTGGGAAGGGTGTGCGGTCAGCCGCACATTTCACCCCCTAATTTATTTGTTTTGGCAGAAATCACTAAAGTCAGAATCCAAGTCTATTTCCATCACTTCTAGAGGAAGTGGTGGAGGGAGAGGGGCCAGATGCCGTCTCCTCTCCTTTGAGTCTCTTCCTTTTGTTCTAACACTCAAAACCTTTACATAAGAGGCGACTTCCACCCGCGTGGCTTCGCTCAGTGGGAGCAGCGGGACCCTCACGGCTCCGCAGGCCTCCTCGCGCTCTCTGCCACGTGGCCATGAAAAACAAACCACCGGCACATTTGCTGGAAAATCCGTCAGAATGGCCAGACTAGACGGTTCCTATTTCTCAAAACGTTGAACTGTCTCCTTTTCTCTGCTCCCTGAACTCAAATGAAGCTTGAGGTTGATACAGTTCTCATTGGGGGGCACCTGCCTCCCCTCTGAGGGGCCACAGGGATGGACAGGCTGGGGGAGGGGGCCGTCAGCTGGGCGACCCTTGTCCCCTGCAACTCAGAGCTGTTCAGCAACGCAGCAGTGACCCTCATACACAGGATACTTAGGGACTAAATCCCAATAAATGGGCCATTTTTTAAAGCCAGTTATCTCTAAATGCTCAGCACCATCAGAGCGGTTCAATAATTTGGGAATAGCGGGTACCACGAGGTAGGCCCTGAAAACCACTCCTGTAGAGAATATTTGAACAGGAAAGGCTCATGACACATCAAGTGAAAAACTCACACCACAAAGCTTCATATACAGTATTTCCAATTATTTTTAAATGTTTAGGACCAGCCTACATCAAGGGTCAGAGCGAGCACACCACCCCCCCACCGCGAGAGGTATGCGAGCTCAGGTGGAGCCTGGGAGCCCTGTGTCCGTGCTCTGTGGCCCCTGAGCTCTGACTACAACAAGTGCTCAATAAGCGCTTCTTGAAATTACTGAACAGAACTTTTACTTTTCCCGAACATTTATTGAGTACCGACTGTGTACCAGGTCCCAGACTAGGCTTCTACACAAACCACCTCACATCCTCACCCTACAGACACCACCACAATGTCTCCATTTACTGATTAAAACAACTGAGAATCAGAGACAAAGTGACTTTTCCAAGGTCACACAACTAACCCAGATTTTAGTTATGTACCAGATTATTCTCTCTTTTTTAATGTTTATTTATTTATTTTTGACAGAGAGAGAGAGACAAGTATGAGCAAGGGAGGGTCAGAGAGGGAGAGAGGAGACACAGAATCTGAAGCAGCTCCAGGCTCTGAGCTGTCAGCACAGAGCTCAACGCGGGGCCCGGGCTCGAACTTACGGACCGCGAGATGATGACCTGAGCCACCCAGGCGCCCCAGGGTACCAGATGTTCCTAGTCTTTGCCCACTGTCTGACTTAGTTCAGCCATCCCTGCAGAGGCTGGCCACCGCTGTGAGGGGCCACGGAGGAGACTCATGGCAGAGTGGGAACATGTGCCGAATCCCTGCAAGGTGCCCCCAACCGCAAGCCAGGCCTTCCCAGACCCGTGGCCCCTCATCACAACTGCCTGCACGACAGTAGTACCCACAGCAGTAGCTTCGACCCACTTTTGCAGAGAAGGAGACTGAGGCTGGGAGAAGCCACGGACGAGGCGCGAGGCCTCAGGAAGCCAGGGCTCCTGCAGACTCAGGGCCTGGCCGTGAGCTGGCACCCGGTCTGCCCTGCGGTCGGGCCCTGCTGGCCCCCATGTCTGCGGTGAGGACCCTGCATGCCCACCAGCCCCGAGGCTTCGAGCCAGCCTCGTCGCTTCCATAGCGCCAGCACGTCAGCACTGCAGCACGTCTTCCCAGAGACGCTCAGGCCCTAAATGTGTTAGATCGTTTGGGGCATTTGAAAATCACAGAAAAACAGTCCCGGGGGGACAAATATCAGCCTCAACAAGACAGAGGTGTGAGGGCACCTCCCCAAGCAAGCTGATGGCCCCGAAGTGAGTGTGCGTGGCCATGTGAGTGTGCGAGTGTGCATGCACGTGAGCGGGAACCGGTATGCATGGGTGGCCTGTGACTGTGTGTGAGTGTGCGTGGGTGTGCACGAGCGTGGCTGTGCATGTGCACCCATGTGTGTGAGCGTGTGCACCATCACACATACGTGGCCCGCTCCCAGCTTGTGTCACTGGCTGGAGCCCCCGAGGGGAAGAGGCGACAGCGCGTAAGCTCTGCGTCTGCTGAATTCAGGATCTGTGTGTTGTGATTCGATCTGGGAAATAATGGAGTTGGAAATGTCTTCCTTCAGCTTCGCGGGGAGGCTCCGGGCTGGGCTGGCGCTCGGGCTTGGACACTGACTCACCAACGCCCAGCCCCCGAGAGCCGCCCCGGCCAGGCGAGCGGCCCGTCCTCGGGGGACAGCTCCTCTGCCCACTGCCCGCTCGTCGCCACAGCGCAGGCCCTTGCTGCCTGGTCCACGCAGCGTGGCCCCCGCATCTCTGTGCAAGGACGGCCCAGCCGGACTCCCGCCAGAACCCTACGGGGTCCCTCGCCGTCCAGGGTGGAATCACACCGACCCTGCGCAGCCCGGACGTCCGCGTGAGAGTGGGGGAGGGGGGCCGGGGGCCACCAGGGGGCTGGGACCTCCCCGCCTGGGTGGGGGCTGCTTCCAAAGCCAGGGGAGTCGGCTCACCCCTCTTGGCCTTAACCCCCAGCCAAGTGACTTTTGGCCAAACATCCCCGACTTCAGCGAAGCCTGACAGCCAGGGGCCCGAGCACGCAGGTCACGGGGACACTCCGGAAAGTCTTCCTTTGTCCCTTTTCCAAGCATTTCTGTTCGTGACACCACTCGTGCCGTCTTCTCCTCGGCAGAACGAGGCTGCTCACGGAGAGGGTTCTTAGGGTGTCGGACTACGTCACAGGGAGTTTGAAAGACCAGAGTTCAAGTCTCATCTTTGCCGCTCACTGGCTGTGTGACACTGGACCTGTCACTTAACCTCTCTGGCCCCTTCCTCTGCAGCCCGGGTCTCATAGGTGCTGGCGGTGAAGAGAAAGAGTAGCCAAAGGAACAAACTCTTTCTTCACAAACAGAAGCCCGTGTTTTTGGTGGCGGAACATGCCCCCCCCAATCGCCCACGGCCGGGACACAGGCCCTGAGCCCGGCCCATGGGACGTGCCTCTGGTGTCCACACCTCAAGGTCCCGCCACTTACAGAGCCACTCCCCCGGCCTTTCAGAAAGCACCCAACACTCGTGCCCTCCGGTCACACACGCACTGGGCCCCTGATCGCGGCCGGGCCTGTGCTGGGGGCCCCCCCACCCCTGCCCGCCGAGCCTGAATCCCACCCGTCAGAGGAAGGGGCAGGTGTAAGGGGGCTGGAAACGCCCAGCTGCAATGGTCAGAAACGGGCCAGAAGCCCGGGTGGAGAAGGGGCCCCTTCAGTACCTGGGGGGTGACCAGGGGATGTGACCCTGACCCTACATCCTGACCGGGAGGCGAGGGGTGCCCACAACACCCGATTTGCCGAGGCCACAGGCCCCGGGCAGGCGGGGGGCTCAGCGCTGCTGCCTCCCTGGCTGCTCTGCTCCGGGTGCCCCACTGCCGCTCGGGCGCGTGAGGCAAATCCCCCGGGAGCACAGAGCTGAGGCCACTCCGGCCACCCTCACTCGGGCCCAGATGCCGCAGGGACGCTAAGGGCCAGCGGATGCAGGCCGGGCGGGGGGATGGCACGTCGCCCCGTCCTCAGTCCTGCTCGGGTCGCAGCCAGGTTGCCCTGCAGGCTGACCTCGGCACCGAGCGCCGCCTGGGCCCCAGAACCACCATGTCGCCAGGTGTTGCCCACGGATGTGCGCCCACTGGGCACCAGGGTGGAGCCCGGCAGGCGGGAGTCTGTGATCTGCCACGTCCCCGTGTGGGGGCCGCGGTCGGGCACGCAGCAGGTGAAGGAAGGCGGCACGTTGTGAGCTGCGTCAAGCAGGCGGACGCCCCCACCCCGACCTTCCGGACACGGAAGCGGGCGAGCAGGGAGAGGGCAGCGGCTCACTCGGACTGGGCGCTCACACGCAGAGGCACTGGGGCGACTCTGAGCCACCCCTGGGGCCCCGGGACACTGCCCACCAGCCCTGGGGGGTCTCCAGCCCCTCGGAAGCCAGAACCCAAGGTCTGTGCTGCCTCCACCCAGTGAGCGTCAGGGCTCGCAGACGGCAGTGATGAGAAGGCACTTCCAGGCCCAGCCTTGGTCGGGGGGGGGATGCCTAAGCCGCTGTCTCACCTGCCCCGATGGGGCCCCAGTCACGTCACTGCTGAAGCCCAGTCACCTTCTGGCACAACAGACAGGTCAGGCAGGGGTCTGCACCAGCCCAGCGAGCCTGGGGAGGGGCCCCGCGGGGGGGGTGACAGGGGGCAGACGAGGACCGAGCCCCTGAAGAAAGCCAGTGGTCCCAAAACAAAACCCATCAAGTCAGGCTGGCAGGGGGCACTTCTCTGTGGCCTCCACCTTGTCATTCCCAGGAGGAGATGGAGCCCGATGTGTAAGGGACACCACGCAAGTACACACGGGTCGGAGCGGAGGGGGCTGGGCAATGCTCGGTGAGGCCGGCGTGGCAGCCAGGACGCCCGTTAGGAGGAAACGGCCCACCCCGGCCCTGGCTCTCCCGCTGCCTGATGCCCCATGGAGGGGAGAAGGTCACTTGGGAGGCCAGGATGCCAAAATATCAAGTCAGACGGGTCACCCCTAAGGCCACACCCATAATTCCAGTTGAGGAGACAGGTTCCTTTACAAGGCCTGAGCAGGGGAGCTGGCAGATCAGGAATCCTCGCCTGCTCGTTTACAGTTTACTTCCTGCCCCACTTACAGCACCGGCAAGGATTCCACGCAATCAATTGCATGTTTTATACGTGCGCCATGTGCCAGGCACCGTGCCTGCCGTGTGGCCCGGAGACGCCACTCGGACAGGGCTTTCCGCCAGCCCGCCTGGGACCCTCCCAGACACAGGGGCGGCACCTCCCGATGTGCGCTGGGGGGGCGGGTGTGGAGGGGCCCAGCCAGCCTCGGCCCGGAGCCCTCCGGCGAGGCAGAGCGAGCCCCGGGGCTCCGTGTCCCACCCCCGTCTTCCCTGTCCACGGAAACAAAACAGCCCAGAACTGCTCTGTGTGCACAAGCCAGGCCCCTGTCCTGCACACCACCTCCCGCCTCCTCACCCACTCGGCCACTCAGCCTCCTTCTCCATAAACACCATGCCCCTCGCAACCCGTCCCTCCCCCTGCCCACGGAAGGCGAGCGCTCCCCTCCTCCTGTGCTCACCTGCCACCGAGGGCATCCTGGGAAGGCCTGACCCACACCCGCCCGTCGGGAGGGGCGCCCGTGCAGGGCCTGGGGCCCCAAGTTACAGAGAGACACTTAGGCTTGCGGCAGAGCCGGGCTCCGGCTCCTGTCCCCGTCGCTGTGAGGACCTGTCCTTGCACACAGCCACGGCTCCTTTGCCAAGGCCGTGGCCCCCACCTCTCTTCCGGCCGGCAGGGGCCCCCATCTTCTTACGTGTTCCAGACCGTGAGGAACAAGTGACCGACTGTGCGTTCAGCACGGCTGGCTTGGAAGTCGTTTATTTGCTCTTATGAAAACCCATCTGCCCCCAAAACCAATGAAACATCCAGAAAGTGCTCTGCTCTGCGGGGAGCCATGTGCATGCGCGGGACTCCGGCCTCGAACCAGCGGCCCAGGCCAGCCCGTGGCTGCCCGTTCTGCCCGTCCCACCCGGGGCGCCAGACTCGCGGCCTCTCGGCAGCAGCTGCGGTGAGCCGGGAGCTCGCCTTCCGTGCCGGGACACGGCTCCCGGCCGCCACAGAGGCGCGTGTGGTTTCCAAGCTGCCGAGTGAGGCGTCCGGACCCGCCCGGGCCCCTCGCCTCAGCCTCCCCTCCGGCCATTCTCATCCCTCCTCCATCCTGCGGCCCTGCCTCTGTCTACACTGGAGGCTCGCTACCCTTCCAGCCCCAGCAGGAAACCCCACTCCCAGCCTGGTGCCCAGAGTCGAACCGTTTCCATCCCCACATGAGGCAGAATCGTCCCCTGAGCCTGGCAATGTTTGGGCCAAATGAAAATCTTCAGACAGACTCCCAGGTCCGTACGGCGGCTCCGCAGACGGCTCCGAAGGCCGCCCGGGAGCCTCCGGCTGGGGAACGGCCCTGCTCGTGCTTCCTGAGCCCAGCCGGCCAGGGTGGTGTCACCTCCGCGGCCGCGTCCCGCGGGGGCACCAGGGCGGCGGGGCCTCCCCCAGACGCACGGAGTCCGCTGGAAGGGGCTTCTAGGCCCCCTGGCCTCCCCCTCCAGGCAAGGAAAGTGAGGCCCAGAGAGGGGCCGTCTCCTGCCCGTGGCCGCACAGCGGTGGCAGACAGGGCTAGCCGGGCCCCGAGTCTTCCGAGGCTGGGCCCGGTTTGCCCCCCGCGCCGTCCTGCCTGGCGGACCCTATGCGACTCGCCGCCACCTGCCTGTGTGCTCGACTGGGTCTGGGGCCGGGTGTTCCTCCAGCGGCTCTTCTGGGGCAGACGGGGGGCGCCCTCTCCTGCTGTAGCCCCGTCTTGTTCCTGCTTAAAACACAAGAGCTTCACCATAAATAAAGGGAAATGATCTAAAAACATAACCAGTCGGCATGGGATGCCGCGTGGACGGGGCCGCGAGGACGGGACACTGTACAGACGGGGCCGCGTGGACGGGGCCGCAAGGACGGGACACTGTACAGACGGGGCCGCGTGGACGGGGCCGCGTGGACGGGACACTGTACAGACGGGGCCGCGTGGATGGGGCTACGTGGACGGGACACTGTACAGATGGGGCACATGGACGGGGCTGCATGGACAGGGGCACATGGATGGGGCCGTGTGGACAGGGGCGCATGAATGGGGCCGCGTGGACGGGGGCGCATGGACGGGGCTGCATGGACGTGCAGAGACCGCCCTGCAGGAAGCTGGTGGGCCGCAGTGAGTCCCAGTGTCTGCGTGGGCTGGACAGTGCCCAGTGGGAGGCAGCGCCAGCCCAACTTTCCCACCCCTCCCGCCCCCCCCACCCCTTTTCTCTGGCACCAAACTGCGACCAACCTGCCCAGTTGGTCGGAGGTGCCGTCAGCCCCAGAGCAGCCCGAGCCTCCCGCCCAGCGGTGCCGAGCCAGGGTCCCTGCCCGCACCTCGGGGAGTCGGGCGTCTCAGCCCCTCCGGGTATTTATCGCATCCACGTCCTTCCTGCAAGGACTTGATGCGGCCCCGACCTCATGGCAGGAGCTCACCCGCCCGCGAGGGTTCACCTCAGAGCTGCTCTGAGCGGACGCCCCGTGGTCCCCGCAGGGCGCTCTTCCCGGGACTGTCCCCAGATTCAAACTCTACATGGAAGTGCAGCCTGAGTCTGGACACCAGAGCCCCTGCTTTCGGTGTCGGGCCTCCCACAGCCCCTCGAGGAGTCGTTCTCACGGGGACGGGGACGCGCCCTCCACTCAAGGAGCTCCTGCCCGTGTCTACCCTGCACTGGGCATGGATGCTCGTCCGGAGCCGTCCCCAAGGTCCTCGCCCAGCCCGGGCCCCGTTTGACGGGTGGGAGACTGAGGAACAAGCAGGAAGTCAGCAGTGTGCAGCCGAGCCTGCAGGGGCGGGGTGGGGCCCCCGCGCGGCCTGGGGGCTGAGCGGGGCGCCTCCCGGGGCGCTTGCTGCCTCCTCCCTGCCATGTGCCCCCTCCCCCGCCCCTCCTTGCCCACCTTACCTGCATGGCCTCCCCCTGCACCGTGTCCATTTCCGTTTCCCAAGCACAGAGGCGACGACCATCAGCTCAAGGTCCCTGGTCTGAACAAGCTCCCCAGACCCCACAGCCCCGGGGCTCCCAGGGTGGCCACCCCAGACTCCAGACTCTTCTGTGCAGGGTCTGGGTCCCATTTGTCAATCTGTCCCTATTTCCTCACACAGGGCCTGGCACGTAAGAGTAGGTACTCAACAAGTACTTGATGAATGAATGAATGAACGAATGAATGAATGAAATATCACGCCAAATTCCCAAGGAGGGAGAATCAAGCTAAACTACTCCATCACAGGTCTAAGTATCCCAGTGGCAAAGTGCACTTAGGGTGGGGCTGGGGCAGGGGTGGGGGCGGGCGTGGAGGCAGGGTGGGGGGTGAAGGGGCAGGTGTGTGGTGGGGGGGCAGGGAGGGGCTCCAGGGCAGAGGGGTGGGGTGGGGGGGAGTGAGGGTGGGGCCGGGGTGGGGGTAGGTGGGGGTAGGGGTGGGGTGGAGGTCCAGGGGTAGGGGTGGGGGCGGGGGAGTGAGGGTGGGGCCGGGGTGGGGGGCAGAGTGGGGATCCAGGGGCAGGGGGGTGGGGGTCCAGGGGTGGGGGCGGGGGTGGGGCGGGGGATCCTGAGCCGCCTTTACTTTCCTTATCCCACTGACTGAACGGAAACTCACTTGTTTAGACCCATCCTTCCAGCGCTAAGTATAACAGCTGTGAGCAGAGACCCCAGCAGCCCCCCCCCCCAGCTCCTGGCCCCGGAGGTGCCGTGGGGCCAGCGCGAGACTGACAAGCAGCAGACGGGATGACGCTGGTGGAGGGGAACCGGGCCTCGGCCCACAGCCGTCCTCCCTGCTCGGTGCTCTGCGGGCTGGGCCCCGGCACCCAGCGGGGTCAGCACGGGGGAGAGGATGGCGCTATCCAGAGGCACTGAGGTCACCGTGCGGGCGTCCCTGGCTTCCAGCAGCCGCTGCCCGTCCAATGTTGTGTCACTTGGGGCGGGGGTGGGGGGTCAGGGCCCGGGGGAGGGAGCTGTCCCCCTGAGGAAGAGGAAGCGCAGCTGGGCCCGGGCTGCAGTGGGCGTCCCCGCAGGGCTGGAAAAGGCCAGGCGAGGCGAGCCCCCGGGGTCAGGGGGAAGTCACCCTGCTCCGTCCAGCTGCCACCAGCTGGGAGCATGGTGGGACAGCCAGGAGACGTGGGCCAGGTGGCCAGAGGTGGACGGACACGTTCGGAACAAAGGGTCATGGGTCTGGAGAATGTCCTCGCTGCAGCTGGCCTGTCTTACTAGCCAGGACCCGGCCAAGGTCCCCCAGCTGCTGGGTCTGGACGTGGAATCCAGCTCCAGAGACCCATGTGCTCCTTCCGTGAGCACGAACACTCCATGTTGTTCACTTCACAGCAAACGCTAAAATGCCACCCCTCGCCCCCAATCCCTCCATGGCTCCCGAGTCCTGCAGGAGAAAGCTGGGTCCCCTGAGCACGGCAGCTGCCCAGTCTGGCCCCTGCTCACTCACGCCACAGACCTTCCCCTCCCGGCCCAGCACGGTCCCTCCTCAGCCTCCAGGAGCGAGCTATGGGCCCGCGGCCCCCACCGCCCGATCCGCCCAAGCGGCCTCCTCTTCTGCGCCCCCTCCCCAGGGCCCTGCTGGCCTCCCGGGAGACCATCTGAGCACACGAAGTGTCCACGTAGGGGGCTGTGTGCTCTCTGAGTGCAGGAACCAGAGCTCTGTCATCTTTCCGCCTCACCCCGGCCCCCAGCACCGAGCACAGCGCCTGGCCTGTGAGAAAGGCTCCACTGATGTTCGTGGAACTAATTTCCCATTAAGAAGCGAGTGAGCCCCCGGGCAGCCCGGAGCAATGAGGCTCCTCACCTACAGCAGCACCATCAGCACCCCTCCTCCCCACCCGCCCCTGCGTAACGGGGGCGGGGTCCCTGGCCACAGAGGCGGCATCTCTGTGGGGACACAGCGGAGAGGCCCAGACCTCGGTCACAGAAGGCGATGGCCAAGCGGCCACACCGGTTACTGAGTCCACTGGTCCACGAGATGGCCCCACCGGCACCGCCCCGGCTCGGCGAGTGGGCGCTGGATCAGAAGCCGCCCCCACGACTGAAAGGAGACCCCTTGGGGGCTCTGTGATGTGGTTATAGACCATCTCCCTTCCACATTCCGTGTCCCCTACTCCACCACATATGAACAGGGTGTTAGCCTGGCGTGCATCCCCCCACCGCCCACCGCGAGGGAGGCCGGTGCCCAGCGCCCGACCTGCACACAAAGTGGGTGGTCCACACGCGGGCGACCGAGGGCTGGCCCAGACCCCAAGAATGCTCCGTGGAGGGTCACGGGCCCATCCAGGCTGAGCTGTCCCCTGGCAAGGCCGGGGTCCCTGCCACGAGGCTGGGGCAGACACATGGCTGCGCGTCAGAGCCCTTCCTTAGCGGTCCTGGCCACCGAGAGCCCGGTGGGGCCTGGCCGCTCGCGGGGGTGTTTTGGGTGGTGGAGAGCAGGCCATGCCGTGTGGACGGCCAGGTCCGGACCCGCCTCTCAGCCGGGCCTCCTGCCCCTGCGGGAAGGCGCCCGGGAGCCAGCCCGAGAGGCGGTATTTCCCTGTTTGTCCGTTGGTCTCTTGTAATTTATCTAGTATTTCCCAAAAGGTCACTAGGTGGTGATTTCAATATCGTAAAATTTGTAGAGATGCTCTCAAAGAAGTGCACAAACCCCGCAGGTTTACACTGGCTTAAAGGTAATATATTTTATTAAAAGCATCTATACCGAGTGCACTTTGGATAGGATTTGGTGACCGATCGGTTAGAGATCCAAAAGGCCTTGCTATTAAAAGATTCGCTGTTGTGGGGGTGGTGGGAAGAAGCAGATCGAAGGCATTTGTCCAGGTGGGGTCTGTGGACGGAGCAGAAAGTGGGAAGTGGTGTGTGACGTCACGGGGGAGGGGCACAAGGAGCCCCTTCTCACTCCCTCCCCCCAGGGGCCCCAGTGCTAAAGCCAGCCTTTGTCCCTCAAGGGAAGCGGGGCGAGCAGCTGCCTGAGCGGGCAGAGCCCCTGGGGTCGCTGGCCCCTCCGGCTCCTCCTCCACCGCGTCCCTGCCCGCCACCCTGCACGGTGCCAGACGGTGTACACCGCAGGCTCCCAGAGGCCATGCAGGGACCAGCGGTCCATCCCCAAAGCCACCGGGAGACTCATGGGGACACCCAGTTAAGGCATCCTGGGAAGGCCATGGGCAGACCCTTCCTCTGCCCCCAGACCCCACGCCAAGCAGAATGAGAGGAGGGGTGGGGACAAAAATTCGTGCGCTCCACTTGCTGGGTACCCCCCAGGGTCTGCATCACCCCCTCAGCCCCACACACCTGTGCCAGCAGCCGACATCAGTGCTGGGGGGGGGGCGTCTAAAAGCCCTGACACCCAGGTTGGCCCCCAACCAGTAAACAGGGCAGGAGCTGGAAGTATCAGCACTTGAAAGATCCCCAGGCGATTACTAAACATGGCCATTTGGGACTTGCCCTATTATTACCCCCAATTATTAAGGAAACTGATACTCAGAGAAGTTAAGTACTTGCCTAAAGTCACACAGCCTATAGCAACAGAGGCAGGGAGGCAGGTGTGGAGGAGGGAGGAAGGCAGGTGTGGAGGAGGGAGGAAGGCAGGTGTGGAGGCAGGACGCAGGTGTGGAGGAGGGAAGCAGGTGTGGAGGAGGGAGGGAGGGACACAGGTGTGGAGGAGGGAAGCAGGTGTAGAGGAGGAGACGGGGAGCCAGCCAGTGAGGGAGGGACTGGAGGGCTGAGGCCAGAAGCCAGGGGTCAGTCTGCGTCTTCACTGGCTGTGTGTCTTGGGCACATCACTCCCCTTTCTGAACCCCAGATCCCCCACCCCTGGGTGTAGGTATAGGAACACATGTGGCCGCCTGCAGGCAGAGCCCGTGCTCTCAGGGGCGCCAGGCCAGGCTGGGGAGGCCAGTGCACCCGCTGACCCTATGACCCCAGGAGAGGAGCCCCTGGGGTCACACCCCACACTTGCCTGGCCCAACCCCCTGCGCAGGGCCGGTGACAGGAAGCTGGCTCCACCCCACCCAGTACTGCCCCTCTCCCCGCACGGGGTGGGATGGAGCTGACATCCGGAGTCACCCTGCCTGCCTGAAAGCCCCCCATGTCCTCCCCAGGCCACCCACCCGCTGTGCTGGCTTCTTCCCAGGTGCCGCACAGCGTCTGGTTTCCCTGCGGTTCAGGGCCCGCCTCCGTGACCTTCCCTGGGCCTCTGGGACATCGTGTCTGTGCTGCTCTGTGCCTGGTCCAAACCTGTCTGCCTGCACACGTCACCCACCATGTGCTCACGCCTGTCACCATGAGACCCTCAAGGGAGGGGCCTGGTGTCAGCAGAGGCAGGAAAGCCCACCCAACCCTGCCTGGTCATCGTGGGCAGGAGACCTGCCTGTGCTCACCGTCTATGCGGCTTGAAGAGCTACGGCGCGTGCAGAGGGAGACACAGGGCCCGCGGCTCCGGGGGGTGGGGGTCGGTAAATGGGGTGGAGAGCCCCATGTCGGGTCCACGGTGGCCATGCCAAGCGGGAGCTCTAGCCCTACTTTGAGGTGGGCACAGAGCTGAACAGCAGCCCGTCCGCGGCCCCGACGGTGGGCTCAGCCGTGTGGGACCTAGATGCCCACTCCCCGGCGGGGCTCGCGCCACGGCCGCCATGCAGACCCCCTTTGCCAGGGGCTGCCCTTGAGCCCCAGCACGTCTGCTGCCCTGGGATGGGCAAGGGCCCAGGGACCGAAGAACAGATGGCGGCACCCGCTCCACGGCCAGAGGCGGAGACCCTGGAAGGTGATGCCCGGAGGTACCCAGGGGGAGGGGCCGGCCAGGGACATCAGCGAGGGGCGCTCGGCCTCCCTGCCCGCCATGCCCCAGGAAAGCCTAGGACAACAGACAGCGGACGTGGCAGCGCAGAGACGCGTGTCCCCCGGGGACTCTCAGGGAAAGCTGTGAATGCGTGAGGGGCGGCTGGGGGCCCGGGAAGCCCCTCCACGTGAGAGGCCGCCAGGCAGAGGGAGGGGGACAGACAGGTCAGCAGGGAAGGCGCGGAGAGAGCCCCCCACCCCGGGCCCTCCCCACGCTCCTCCTGGCCCCCCGATGCAAATCAGGTGCAGCACAGATTTGCATAATTTATACATATTAAAATTATTGCTCTTATGAGGCTTTTAGAGTCTATATAGCAATTTTGCTATCTTGAATGGAGAGTATCTTGAATCACGAGGAGAGATCTCCTGCCCTTTCATCATCCAACACAAAATCCCGGAATGTTAAGTCGGGGACAGGGTTTCCCTTGGGTCTCGGGGACCGCCACTCTGTCAACACCTTGGCCCAGGTAGGAAGGGGCCCGTGCCAGGCGTGCCCTCACTCGACCAGAGAGCAGTCAGGAACAGAGAAGGCAGAGCGGGCAGATGGGACTATTTTTAGGTCATCTTGGGTCCTGGGCTGATCGAGCAACGAGAGGGTCCCAGCCTGTGCTTGAATCGGGAGGCTGGCCCCAGACAGGGGGCCGCAGCTCACCAGGACCAAACGTGGGCCCCCCACTCCGTTTCCACTGTGCCAGGGTAGGGGGCACATCCCTCCCCACCCGTCCGTCTTCCTTCGCAGGACAGACGTCACCAGTCAATCACCGCACCCTCCCCATCGAGCTCGGACACAGGCCTTCAGGCACTAAGTGCCAATGGTTCAGGGGAGCCCCCCATGGAGCCTGCTTGCCCCACACCCCACCCACCCCTCCACGCCCTGCCCACACGGCCACGGCCGCCAGCTTCTGGGAAGGGCCTGTGGTCTGAGGGCAGTCCGGCGGCGCAGCCCCAAGAGCCTGGGACGGCCACATGCCCACCACCCGCTGCCCCCAGATGGGATCAGATGCACCTGCACTGCGAGCAGACCCAGAAGAGGGGGTGTCCCCCCCAGGCCCTCACACCGGTGCACTGAGGCCACCGTGACTGACACGCGTGTGACTCAGGCACAGCGGGACCCAGGAGTCGGGCTCCAGAACAGACGGCAAGGTTCAGGCCACGCACACCATCCAGGCCCCAGTGCCAGGCCGGCCCCTGGATGTCCGCGGAGAGAGCCGCTCCCACAACCCTCCCCCGGGGCCCTCCCACGACCCTGTTTAAGTCACGGGAATAAAAGTCTGGAAGTGCTCACTTCCATCCCCATCATGCCCTCCTTGTGCGTCCGAGGGCCTGGACGGGCCTGTGCGGCCACCCGCACCCCTCCCCCCTGCGGGGTCTCCAGGCCGCAGGGGTGCTGCGTGAAGGCCTCACCTCCGCTGCCTCTGCTGCCTCCTGGGCGACCCCCACCCGGCTCGGCAGAGCAGGAGGAGAGAGAATTCCAGGAGCATTTTATCACCGACCTGATTTACAGGAGATGGAATGTGGTAACAATAAAAGGCAGACTGACTTTGACTTAGCATTTTTTTAAATTTTTTTAACGTTTATTTATTTTTGAGAGAGAGAGACAGAGAAACAGAGAGAGACAGAGCATGAGCGGGGGAGGGGCAGAGAGAGAGGGAGACACAGGATCCGAAGCAGCTCCAGGCTCTGAGCTGTCGGCACAGAGCCCGACGCAGGGCTCGAGCCCACGAGCCGTGAGACCGTGACCCGAGCCCCCCAGGAGTCCCCATTTTCTGCCTTCTCTGCAGACAGAGGCCCCTGCCGCCTGCACGGCTCCCCCCACCCCCACTGCGCTCACATATGGCTGCAGCCCCTCTCCACGGGGCTGGGTCGAGTTTCTGGGCAGGGGAGCAAGGAGCTGAGCGGAGAGAAAGCCCAGCCCTGAGAAGCAGCGCCTCCCCCCTGCCCAGCCACAGGTGGCGGCAGCGGCCAGCTGTCTGCAGGCCACCCCTGGGCGAGATTCTGCCCCACCCGCACACCGTACACACAGTAGGAGGGATGCGTGCATTAGGCGCTCTGTGTGTCCCCGGGGCTCTGTGTTATCCACCCGGACCCAGCACCGCGCCGTGAGGCAGGAGTCACCGCAGCCCCCAGACCCAACCCCGTGCTCGGCACCCCCCCACACACACCGTGGCGGGGGGGAGGGGGTGGGACAGGACACTGAGGCACAGAGCCGTCCTGGTAAGAAGGGGCGGAGCCCGAGGGGGGCCAGGTCTGCCCAGGCCGGGCACTGTGGAGAGACGGACCCCCCCACCCTGGGGATGCACCTGACACCTGCGCCGCCCTGCGGAGGACCCACAAATCTCTCCAGGTCACATGACAGAAAGGGGCAGAGCCAGCGTGGGTGTCAGCCTGTTGATCCCAAACCCGCGGCTCTCGCTGGACCCAGGCCGGGCTGGCAGCGCCGACCCCGCTGGCACCCTGGCCTGGCTGGCGGCGAGGCGGTGTGCTGCAGAGCTGAGGCCCAGGGAAGGGCCCCTCATGGGAGCCACGCCGGCGGGAGACGCCAGACACCTTCCTGGGGTCCTCGAGCCCCTCGGAGCCACATCCCTGGCAAAACTCCACATCCCAGCCACTTCCCAACTGTGTCTCTTTTAAACGGAACATAGTCCTGGGCGCCTGGGGGGCTCACGCGTTAACCGTGTGACTTCGACTCTGGTCGTGATCAGGTCACCGTTTGTGAGTTCGAGCCCCAAGTCAGGTGAGCCCCGCCCCCGCCCCTCGCTCACTTGTGCCCTCTCTCTCTCTCTCTAAGAACAGCCCACCAGCACCAGGGCCGCGACCCGACCCCACGTCCATGCCAGCTCCAACACACCTTGCATCTCACCTCCCGAGGGGCTGGCACCGGGTGGCTGGGGACCAGCGGCTGCTCTCTGGGCCGGCGGGCTCTGAGCGGAGCCAGGAGGGGACCAGACGGCAGCAACCCGCACACACAGCCTGGGTACCCAGGGCGGAAACGCCCCCACCGTAGCCTGGCCCAGCCCTGATCTCCTCCCGGCGCCGACCTTCATACGTCCGATTGCGGCCCGGCCACACTGCTGTGCCGCTCACATGCCTTCCCTCCCTCTCTGTGCCTTTAGACCCAGGTGCCTGCTGGGCAAAGCCCTGTGGGGAAAACCCACACCCTCCATCCCTCCCTGAGAACACCTGGAAGTCTCAGCCAGCCTGTCCCTCCAGTTTGGAATGTCCTTGGGGCACCTGGGTGGCTCAGTCAGTTAAGCGTCCGACTTCAGCTCAGGTCATGATCTCACGGTTTGTGGGTTCGAGCCCCCCCAGCTCAGAGCCTGGAGCTGCTTCAGATTCTGTCTCCCTCTCTCTCTAACCCTCCCCAGCTCACACTGTCCCTCTCTCTCTCTCTCTCTCTTTCAGAAATAAATAAAACATTTTTAAAAAATTATGGAATGTCCTTCCCCGTTGCCCCACAAAGCCTTACCGTCCTTCGCAGCCCAGCGCGAGCCTCACCTCCTCTGAGAAGCCCCCAGACACGAAGAGTCACGGGCACCACAGGTGCCTCTCCTGGTTTGGCCTGACCACCCCAGACCACATAGGGTCCCCCTCCCACCCGAGACCGCGTACGGCCTGCCTCTGTGTCCCCTCCGAGGCCAGGGCCCAGCACAGAGCGGGCATCAGTGACAGACTGCCCGGTAGAGGTCCTTAGACCCTCGCCACGTTGGTGCAGACCCTCCCCCAAGTGCGAGCCCCGCCCCTCCCCAGGGCTGGTCCGGAGCGCAGAGCAAACACTCATCAAGTCCCGGCGCCCTGAGCCCCAGCCCCCTGCGAGATCTGCTCACCCAGCCCTGTCTTCCGGTCGCGCAGCGCAGAAATAGCCCTGCGTTTTTCCAGCAAATTCTATGTCCTCCAGATGGAGACTAGCCCCACCTGTTCAAGGAGACACGAAACACGAGGCAGATGGGCAGCTCTGGGAGGACACCGCGTGGCCTCACAGGAGCAGGGGCGCCCTGGGCTCTCCCTCCCACAGGGTGTCATTCAGGCCTGGGCAGAAGGGCTACAGTCCGTGGCCTCTGGGGACAGAGCAGCCCCTGGCCCTGGTGGCTGCAGAGACACCACGCCTGACCCGCCGGGCCGGTGAGACGCTAGGAACGAGGAAACGCCCACCGAAACCGCGCCGGTGTTGGGGGGGCGGGGGAGGAATTCCCACCCCCAGAGCCCGCGCCACCACACCCGCACCTGAGCAGGGGGGGGCGGGGCGGGTCCGACCGAGCATCCAGTTCTCACCTGAGGGCCCAGGAGGGCGAGTCCCCCAAAGCAGGCTCTCCCAGCCTCTGGGACATCTGGGGCCGGGCGAGTCTTTGTTGGGGGGACAGTCTGGCATGTGGCGGGGTGTCTACCAGCCCCCGCCCCTCGAGGTGTAACACCCCTCCCCCACGGGACTCGCGACAACCACAAGTCAGCAGACACCGCCCGGAGCACCACTGGGGAGCACGATCACCGCACCGCAGTTGAGAGGCCCTGACCTGGGGGCACGGGGTTGGGTCCCAGGTGTCACGGGGCGGGGGGGGGGGGACACTACTCACTCCCCCCATTCACTGGGGAACAAACGGGCCGCCCTGGAAGGAGGGAGAGGGGCAGGTGCCCAGAGCCAGCTCGTCCTGAGTGTGCCGCCACGGCTCAGGTCCTGCGTCCACACCGCCTCCCCAAACGGCAACACAGGCGCCACCACCCTCGCCACATGGACAAACAGACCCACACATTAAATCGCCAAGCCCCTCGGCCAGCAAGGGTCAGGCCGCCCAGGCTGCCGGAGCAGGGTGCCAAGATCCGCACCTTCCAGGCCCAGGCCCCAGCACGCGCAGACCGACGGGGGAGGCCTCGGGAGCGGCGTGGGGACCTCGTCCGGACCCTCCGTAGCCGTGAGGGCACAGGTGTGGCGGCCGCCTGCATGGCCCCAGAGAGCCCTGGACGCTCAGCTACCCAGGCTCCAGCGTGAGCCTCTCCCTAACCCTGCCCTGCACCCTGGGCAGGTGACCCTCAGGAAAATTAGATGCAGATCTTCTCGGCCATGCCGGGGGGCTTTCCACCATCCAGGACCCTTTTTTTTTTTTTTTTAATGTTTTATTTATTTCTAGGAGAGAGAGAGAGAGACAGCGTGAGCAGCGGAGGGTCAGAGAGAGAGGGAGCCACAGACTCTGAAACAGGCTCCAGGCTCCGAGCTGGCAGTCAGCACAGAGCCCGACGCGGGGCCCGAACCCACGAACCGTGAGATCACGACCTAAGTGAAAGTCGGATGCTTAACCGACTAAGCCACCCAGGCGCCCCATCCAGGACCCTTTTTATTCATCAAACTGCTCTGGGGTCAGCCTAGAGCAGGGACACCTGACCTTGAAACATGGCTCTGACCCAGAAAGACCCCAGCAGCCTCCCGTGGCCTCCGGGATCGTGGTGTCGCGGTGCTGGAGGAACAGAGAACTGACATGAAGGTTTTTAAACGTGGCCAGCGGCACCACGAATCGTCCTCTGGGAGGAACGGCGGGGAGCCATCCACCATGGCGCAGGGGCCCCCACAGAGCCTTCCGGGCCCAGGCATGTCCTCAGACCTCCCAGCACCTCTGGGGACCGTGCCACCCCCCTGCCACCCCTCAAGCCTCAGTCCAGCCCCAAATTCCATCTTCCCCCCAAACTGCTTCCCCCCAGTCTCCTCACATTTGTCTGACTCCCCTACATCCCCCTCCCCCTCCTTACCTGACTCCCCTCTACCCCCCGCCCCTCCTCTCCTGACTCCCCTCTACCCCCTGCCCCTCCTCTCCTGACTCCCCTCTACTCCCTGCCCCTCCTCTCCTGACTCCCCTCTACTCCCTGCCCCTCCTCTCCTGACTCGCCTCTGCCCCCCACCCCTCCGCAGCACCACCACACCCCACATCCAATCCCCAGTGTTCCATGGATCCAACCTCATCTCCCACTGGTCCTGCCCCCATAAAGCACCACGACCCTCACGTGGCCCCTTTTCCCCACCCCCTGGCCTGTTCCCAGCTCTGTGGCCAGAGAGATCCTGTTAAAGTGCCGTGATGTCTCTCAGAGACCCCATCTCACCCGGGGGAAGAGCCGGTTCCTACACGATGGCCACCAGCCACGAGCCCACTGAGCCCTACAACGTGGCGAACACAACAGAATTTTTAATTGTATTTCATTTCCAATAATTTACATGGAAAATTGATGGTTCGTTCATTTATTGGAAAACTTGTAGATATATTTGCAACAAATTGGGTGTGCAAGTCTACTTTTTTAACTGTAAATTTTGAACTCTAAATGCAGATCAGGTATTTCCACAGAAGATGTGTGTCCGCCTGTAAGAGGCAGGCCGGACTCCACCGACTTGAAGAAAATGAGAACATACCTATCTCAGTACTTCCTTCCATCCGTTGTGTGTTGAAGTGGTAACATTTTTACTGCATTCAGTTAAATAAAAAGCATTCGCATTAATGTCACCTCCTCTAATAGGCTCCTGCCCACTGCGGGGTCCAGACGTGGCTCGGATTCTGTCTCTGCGGGTACACCCACCACGCCTCGGGCGCACCCCCGACCCGGCCTCTGTCCCGCACCTCGTTCTCCCGAGGAACCCCCATCACATGTCACCTCTGGGAGGCCCTCCCTGCCCCCCCCCCCACCAGCCTGTGCTTCTTCAGAGCACCTAACAGCACCTAACAGAGCACGTGGGTAATTCGTACAGCCAACCGCCACTTTACCTACCGCAGCGTAGACGCCGGAGGCCGGGACCTCTCTCTCCTGCGGCCCCCGCTCTGTCTGCAGTGCACACAAGAGACGCCCCACTGCGTTTGTAGAGCGAACAGGGGATCTGTTTTCCTGCCGGGGCGCCTCCTCAGCTGCGAACGTCCCCAGGGCAGTGTGAGGCACACAGTAGGCGCTTGTGTGGTAGGCTGATCTGTTTCCGGGACCACGGGGGAAACAGAGGCAGCCTAGCTGAGTCACGCCAGGGAAGGCAAAAGCCCAGTACCAAGGGTCCTTGAACCGCACACGGCGTGTCCTGCCCCCACGCAGGAAGCCGCCCGTCAGCAGTCACGGAAGGTACATGTCCTTTCCTTCCCATCGACTTCTGTTCTCCCAGTGAGAAGACAAATCTGTTTCCTTCCACCAAAAGGCCTCAAGCCACGGCCACTTACATTATAGTAATTAAGCCCCCGCTGCTAGGAGAGCTCGGGAGTGAGCAGGCCTCATGCCAAGGGCGGGCCTGCAGGGAGGAGGCCGCAGGGAGGCCGGAGGGCCCGACTCTCAGCCGCTTCCCGAGTGACAAAATCCACGCAGCCACGAGGCCTTCGCAGGCTTTCACCTCCGGGACGGGGGGGGCTAGGCCTCCCCCCCAGAGCCCCAGCCGCCTCGCTCACTCCCTGGGCCTCTACCTCCCCTCCAGAGGGGCTGCTCTAGCCACCACCTCACTTTTCCCACTTGCCAGCTGACAAAACCGAGGCCAGAAGCCAAGCCTCCACACCGTCGTCCAGGCCCGTCCTCTGCACCCACACTGCCCGCTGGTGCTCAGCATGGACCCAAACCATCACGCGGGGTGCGCCACGCGCTCCTCCGGTCCTCGCGGTTGCCCCAGAGGGAGGGGTGGGGTCAGCCCCCGAGGAAAAGAACAGAAGCACTAAGGCAACTCGCCGGAAGCCACGCAGGCCGTAAGTGACAGAGGCAGGATTCAAACCCAGACCCGCTGTGTGTGGGGCCAGGCCCCCCCCCCCCGCCCCCGCCAGTCTCGCTGGGCCAGGGTTGTAGGTCTCGGGCACCTGTCCGCCTCCTGAGCAGCCACAGCTGGAGGCCGAGGGTGGGGGAGCACACGATGAGGGGTGGGCGGTTCCCGGGACGGACGTGGGCAGGACGGGCAGAGGAGAGAGGATCGCGAGCTGGGGCTTCGTGAAGGGGACGCGGCGGGGGCAGGGCCCGGGGGGGCGGGGGACGGGCGTGGGGGGTGCGCTGCACAGTGGTGGCAGGGGGTGGGGCTCAGGCCCCGCCTTTGGGTTCTGGAGCACGTGTGCCTGGAGGTGTCAGGTCCCACAAGGTCAGCATCGGGCACGTCCCTGCAGGCGAGGGTGGAGCCACGTCACCCCTACCCGCAGGTCCGGGGGCCGAGGTGCCCGAGGCTGACCCCCCCCCCCATGGTGCACAGCCCGGAAGCCCAGGATCAGGGACAGAAACCCAGGGAAAGAACACACATCCCCCGTGGGGGCCCCTGGCCCAGCCTGGACTGCAGCCTCCCGGGGCTCCTGGGGGTCAGCAGGTCTCTGCTTCTAACTCCAGGCACCCCCTCCCCCAGCTCCAATTGCCCACGGAGGCCCTGGGCAGGGCAGGTGCACGGCCTCCAGGAGCAAGAATAGCTTTGTCCTGAAAGAGCCAGGCCGGGAGGTGGCCACGCAGGGGCTGGGCTTTGGGGACGCTTGTGGGTTCAAACCACAACTCCACTCCTTCCTGGCTGTGAGGCCCTGGGCAAGTTACCTGACCTCTCTGAGCCTCAGGTCAGTCATCAGTCCAACAGGGGCTGTTGTGAGGACCGAATGAGACACGATGTAGGAAAGCCCTCAGTAAAGGCCACTCTCTTTGCGTCCCCGGTCTGGCCCTGTCTTCGCTCCCGAATAAGGCTCAGTCTGGCTCTGAGGTCATTTTTATGGACGGAGAAGTCGCCGCTTCACGAGAGTGGCGTGTCCCCCCGAGCGGCTGCATCATACACATCCCCGTCTACCCACGAGGACCCTCGTGACTCAGCCTCCACCAGGGCCTGCGCTCGGCCCCACCCATTTCACTTCCCCTCGCCCGCAGGCGGCGTGGACCTGGTCTGTGGGTGTGCGTCTTGTGTCAACCGGCCTTCCTTCCGGCCCAGCACCGCCGCGCCCCAGAGCAGGGGGGCCGGAGCCACGGGACCCTGAGGGGCTCATGGCCACGGGGCTCTGGGAAGAAAAACCAAGCTTTGGAGACCCACGTGGGCCAAGGAGCCCCCACCCCGGGGCCAAGGTCTGAGCCACGCCGAACCCCCAACCTCCACCCTCAGCAAGAGGAACTATATATAGCCCCACTTTCCAGACAGAGACCCCTGATCGAGGCCACACAGCTAACTAGTACACGGTCAGGATTTGCCCCCAGATCCGACTGGGAGCCTGAGCTCTTCCAGGAGGTGTCGCACGTCACTGAGGACGCCCCCCGGGGCTCACTCGGTGCTGAAGGGCGTGGACCTCTGCTGGCCTGGGAGCCTGGGCACGGCCGCACCCCTGCCGCTAGCTGCGGAGAGGCCCCCCACCTCCTGGAAGCCGCAGGGGCCACAGCCACCCGGCCGGCACGCCTGCTGGGCCCATGGAACGTGGCTGTCCAGCTTAAGGGCTCCACCCCGGCCAGGGGCCACCGGCGAGCTCCCCCAAGGGAGGAGCTCCAACAGCACCCTCCAAAGCGGTGGCCCGACCCAGGGTGGCACGCTCCACCCAAGCGCTCGTCTTGGAGGAAGGCGACATCCCTGGGTCAGTGGCTCCGGGCACTGCCACGTGCAGGCCTCTTTGGGCCCCGGCTGAGTGAGCCAGCACCCGGGCCAGCGGAGGCCAGCACAGAGAAAAGGCGGCCAAGCCCAGTTTGTTAAAACCAGGAATCTCCTTAAAGAGGACGAAAGCTCCACACAAATCCCTGTGAAGATGTGGGCCAAGCAGATGCCATGACAGGAAGCACACCCCTCACCGACCACCGGAGCTGGGGGTGCCCACCATGAGGCCGCCGGGCCCTGGGCACCTCTCCCCACAGCCACGTGGGGAAAGAGAGGCTCACAGAGTCCAAGGTGCTGGCCTCACGATCCCCTGGCAGCGAGGGGCTGTGCCCGGCCAGCTGGCCGCCCGCTGGGCTCCTCCATCTGTAAGTTCAAGCTGAACCAGACCACAGTTCCTACGGGTGCCGCCGGGCGGCCTGGCATCCAGCAGCCCTTGGGGTGGACACCAGCCGGCCTGGCCCCTGGGGGAGCGACCTTTCAGACACTTGCCTGCCGGCGTGACACAGCGTCATGCCCGTCCCTTAAGGAAAATGCCCAACAGCCTGACTCAAAAGTAACAGATGCCAATTTGCATATTATTTCACACACCGTCTGCATGTTGCTCACTTAGCACTGCCAGCGTCCCGCTCAGATACAGCTCTTGTACCTTGCGACGCGGCCTCGTGAGGGACAACGTGCCCCACACAGGGCAGGCGGGGGCCCCGGCACGGGCTCCCCACCCAGGAGCGCTTCCCGCCCGGGGGCCGCAGCGCAGAGCCCAGAGAGAGCCTCATCCGCAGGCCCCGCAGCCGTGAATCCCCCGTCACAAGGCCTGAAGGAGAGCCCGTCACCTCGGACACATGAGAAAGTCCCTACGTCTCCTTGGCCCCCGGCTGTGCCCCCGCCGGCCCCTCCCTGCCGCCCTCACAGCCTCACTCTGCCTGGTCACCACGCACCCCCTGGCCTTCCTGGACGCTCGGCCTCTGGCCTGACTCCACGGCTGCTTTTTGCTCCCTCCCACCTGTCCCATCTGGCCGGCCACACCCAGTCAGCTGGGCCCAGGCCACAGACTGCTGACGTGAGCCGGAGAACTGGGTCCCCCCAGGAGGCGAGAAAGGTCCCGAAGCCGAGGCCCCTCCCCCCCAAGGAGCGCCCGGCTTCCTCTCACAGCCCGGACGGACGCACCCTAGAGACCTGACAGGGACCTGGGGGCTTGTCATCCAAGGGGAGGTGCCATTTAATCAGAAGGGGGGACAGTGCTCACCTGTCCCAGAGCCGGCGCGGAGGGGGACCCGCAGGCCCACAGTCCTGCAGATGTTGAGGCCGGGGGCGCCCGGACTGCGCCAGGAGCCGCACTGCAGGCAGGGCTGAGACCCCCTCCTGACGCCTGAGAAATAGGCTTCACACGCAGGAAACCCCCTGAGGGCCCGACCCCGGATTCCACCAGGTCGCAGTTCACACCCAGAGCCCGAGCCCTTGACCACCATGCTAGGTCTGCGTCACAACTCTGAGGACAGAAGCCCAGCAGATCCCTGGGGTGAGGCTGGGCCCTGACAGCTAGCTGTGAAGTCGCCCCCATGCCCTGCCTCCTGCCCCCCACGCCTGCCCCCTGCCTCCAGCCTCCAGTGCGACTCGGGCCCGGCCACCTTCCCAGCCTCCCTGCCCCCTGCACCACCCGACAGGGGCTGCTCGCTGCTTGGCTCCCTTCTAGCCGCTCCACCCACGGCCCCGGCTCCTGACTGACTCCTCATTCCCAGAAAGGCCCCTGCCCGTGACCCTCCCATTCTGGTCAGGTTAACCCTCGGGGACCGTCCACGGGGAGCCTCCCCAACGCCCCCCAGAGCCGCCTCAACAGCCCCAGCACCCGCTGCAGCCGCCTGGACGGGCAGCACCTGGGTGCAGGTCGCCCCGAAGACAGAGCTAGAGGTCGGTGGCCTGTGTGCCCTTCACAGGGAAGCCTCACAGACGCACATTTGGTGGGGCCAGAAAGCTCTGGAACAGGGTGGGGGGGTCAGTGCCAGAGCCCTGCCCTCATTTCTGATTCAGAGAACCAGTGGCCCAGAGAGCTGAAGGGCCCTGACGCTGGTCGCACAGCGAGTCAGAAGCAAGAGGGAAGCAGAGTGGCCTTTCTGTAACACTCACTGCCACTAACAGAGCCAAATGCAGCCTCAGGCCATGGAGGGAGGAAGCCAGGCCTCCGGGATGAAGAAGAAAATTCTAGAACCAAGATGGAGAAGCTTTAGGAGGTTCCCTCCCTCAAACCCCAGCAGAGGCTTGTGGTGGGGTCTGGAGCAGGGAGGCAGCAGTTGCTGGGGCCCCGGGCTCCGGCTCCAGAACCACCTCCCCCGAGAGGGGCCCTGGCACGCCCGCGCGCCCCGTCTCCCCGCTGCAAACAGAACGACTTGTAGCCACCCCAGGGCCACGGTGGGGTCACGAGACCCGGCAAGCACAGAAAAACCGAGAGCGGTGGATAAGCCAAGCCCGTGGTCGCCCCCAGTAGGCAGCCCTGCGGCCAGCGCAGGAGGGAGAGGCGCCCCAAGGAAGGGCAGGGGCCTGCGCCGGGCTTGGGGGGCAGGGAGCCTCGCAGTGAGGGTCTCGTTCTCTCCGTAACCCCCACACCCACCCTGCCCGTCATCGCCCGGGGCAGTGTGGCCAGGCCTCCATCGCCTCACCAGGACCCAGGCTGCACCTGCCGGGCCGTCCCCACCCCCGCCTACTGCTCCCTGCCCCCCAGCGTTGGGCACGCGGCTCTCTGGCCTGGCAACCTAGATCTGTCTCTCTGGGGAACGATAAACAGCTTCTCCAGCAGCAGCAGCAGGCGAGGAAAGGCCTCAACTCAGGAGTCAGACGGGCCCAGGGGCCCCGGGTTCTTATCCGGGCAGCGCCAGCCCAACCTGGGGACTTCTCTACAGGGGACGTGACCACACCCACGCCTCCCAGGACTCCGGCCAGGACAGAGGACAGCCATCGAGGCAGAGCCCAGGCACAGGGCCGGCCCCCAGCATCCTCCAGCGCCCTGGCCTGCACCCAAACTCCTGGGTGTTCGGGGGGGGCGGCCCGGGGGCACAGTGGAACCCTGGCCTCCTCCTCCTCCAGACTTTCCTCGGCAGAAGAAAAGGCCCAGAACTTCCTCCCTGCAGCGCCGGGAACAGCGTGGCCTCAGAATCCCTCCCCTTCATTATTTAAAGAGGAATAGGTGGTTCTTTTCTCTCTCTGCCTTTGGGGTTTTGAAAGAGAGAGAAGAAAAACAGGTCCGAATGAAGGGCTGGCCTGCGCCGAGTACAGCAGTGTTTCACCACGACGCCCCCTCACAACCTCACTCTCTCATACATACTCATTTTCTCCCCCAAATGTGCTTTACAAATGAAATAACTGCTGCAAAAGCAAAGCTCTCTCTTCTGATTTTACATTTCCATCCAGGCCCCGGCTCCTCTACGGAGGTTACTCTGATTTCTTTTCATTTTGTGTTTCTCTACCTTCTATTTTTTGAAGCGGGTCTTTGGACCGCGGCTGCACCGGTGCCCCACCTGCTCCGTCGGGGGCAGGCAAGGGGGTCCCCACCTTTCCAATTAGCCCGCGCAGCAGCCACACAGCCAGCGCCGGACGCTGCAGGGGTGGGGGAAGGGGGTCTCCCACACAGTTACAAACGGCGTGATGACACGCCGAGGGGCATGTACTGCTGAGTCTGTCCCCCCTGGGGTCACAAACGTTGACTCATCCATGGGCTGTGCAGAGGTCATGAATAAGGTTGCCGCCACCCGGGTGGGCGCAGGACCTCGTTTCCACGCTCTCAGCGCGGCTCATGCCCTCCGTGGGACAACACCCTCGGTGTGACCTCCGTGCAAAGCAGGCATCTGGGCTCCGACCCTCTGGCCTCCCGCGACCGTGCCCTGCGGGCCGTGACGCAGGGGATCCACGGAGGGCTCTGTCCCGCTCAGCAATGCCAACACGCAGGAAACCAGACGCGGGCCCCGAGGCACCCCAACCCAAAGCAGCCCCCGGGCCTGGGGGAGGTACAGGCGGTCACCGCGCCAGGCCCTGCCACTGCTCTGCACTCAGCACACAGGGGCTCCCCAAGCTGGGGACCCACGAACCTGCTCAGTCACTCAGGCTGGAGGCTGAGGTGGACACCTGACCTCAGTGAGGCCGGCAAAGACACATGACAAGTTGGCCCTAGGGGACCCTGTTTCCTCTGTAGAGTAAGTGGCTGGGACACCAGGCTCCCCAGGGCATCGGCCTGCCCTGCGGGGCGGGGGGGGGGGTGAGGGCAGGAGTTCTGAAGGAGGAAGAGCATCTAGAGGTGAGAGCGGAAGCCTCGTGGGGGCAGGTAGGGCAGCGGGGACACCAGCCCACGGACTCCGTGCCCGGGGCCCAGGGGAAGCCGGTCAGGCAGGCGCAGGCGGTGGAGGGTCAGCTGCGCCCAGGAGGTGAGCTGGGGGGGCACACACGGGGGAGGGGGGTAGCTGCCTTGTGGTAGCAGCATTTCGCCCCCCCCGCCCCCCGGCTGGTCACAGCCCACACCAGGGTCCCTGAGGGGAGGCCCCCAGGGACCGGCCAGCTGGACAGCCCAGCGGCAGCTCGGGGAGGGGAGGGGCGGGCCGGGCCCTGCAGTCCCAGTGCACAGAGCACAGCGGTCGGCGTGCCTCGGGCCAGCTCTGCAGGAGCCCGGAATGCCAAGGCCTCCCCGAAGCCTGGCCGCCTCCGTCCCGACAGACCACACCCCTGGGAGTTCTGGGCACCACTTCTAACCCCGGCCCTGTCACCGCGTCTAAGGCCTGGAGATAAATCCACCTCTTTGGTTTTTAAACCTAGACTCCTCGTTCAGTTCAGGGGTAGCCCCGAACCAGTCGGAGCCCACAAAGACTGCTTCTGGCACTTGTCTGCTGGTGGGTCCTTGGCCCAGCCCCTCCTGCCATCTGGACCCCACTTCGGCCCACCCCCCTCTCCCGGCGTCACTTCAGGCTTGCAAGGAGGGGACCAAGGGCCCCCTGTGCCCGACTTCTTACCTCCTCACGCTGGCTCCCTTTCGCATGAACTCTGAGCGAGGCATGCCACGTTCCTTCTCCAGAGAGCCAGCCCCACGTGGCCCGTTCCTCCCCAGCAACAGCTATCAGCCCAAGATGCAAGTGGGGGTCCACAGCCTCGTGGACGAAAACAGAAAGCTGCAGAAAGCTGCAGCTCTGGCCCCCATCAGTGGCCCTTGATTGCCTGGGAAGAAGCGAGTCCCTCCCAAGGGCCCATGACTAGAGAGCTCAATCAGTGCACAGCTGCCCAACCCGCCCTGGGCCACGTCCACGCTGCCAAGCCTGCCCAGGCCACATCCACGTTGCCCAACCCACCCAGGCCACATCCACGCTGCCCAACACACCTGGGCCATGTCCATGCTGCCAACCCCACATGGGCCACGTCCATGCTGCCAAGCCCACCCAGGCCACATCCACACTGCCCAACCCGCCAGAGCCACGTCCACGCTGCCAAGCCTGCCCAGGCCACATCCACACTGCCCAACCCACCCGGGCCATGTCCACGCTGCCAAGCCCACCCAGGCCACATCCACGCTGCCCAACACACCCGGGCCATGTCCACACTGCCCAACCCGCCAGGGCTATGTCCATGCTGAGCAGCAAAGCCGACCGGACACCCAGAGATCTCCAGCAAAAGACAGAGTGGCCCAGCTCTCCGGGCAACACCCCGTCCAAGAGCAAACCCTCTTGCCACCACAGAGCCTGGGGGCAGACGTGCGCCTCCTACAACAGGCCCGGATCAGAGGTGCTTCCCAGGAGAAGACCCAGGCCCTTCTCAGAACTTGCCCCTGACAAGACGCAACTCCTCATGCCACTGACGGGTGTTGGATCCCACGTGCTAAGGGCCCAGCTGATTCTGGAGCAGGAGTTGGGGGGAAGACCCTCTGCGCTCATCACCACTATTCATAACCATGACATGAGGCCCCAGGTCGGAGCCTTACACTTAGCAAACCCGCTCTCCCCGCTGACAGCCCGGGAGACGGGCTCACAGAAGCTGCGTGGCTTGTCTGAGACCACGGCTCTGGGAGTGACCGAGCTGGGATTCCAACTTCACGCTGATGCCCAAAAAGGATCCTGTTTGTGCCCTATGGAAAGGAGGGGGGCAGCCACCTCACCCCCGTCCCCCGGGTCCCCAGGCCCTGGTACCGGAGACACCCGGAAACTGCTTCCGGAAGGACTCCAGGCCCAGGCTGGCAGGTGGCAGGTTGAAGTAAGCCCTGTTTCTACAACCAGTGCTGTCCCAGGGCCACACGAAGCGGACACCTCGCCAGCTGGGCGCTCTGGTCCCGGCCCCTCGTGCTGCCTGGAGCGCCAGGGGTTTAGGTTCGGGTGACGCCCAGACGTTTGGACCACCTCACCCTTGCCCCACACCAGACTGCCCCCCGTGCCCGGGGTGAGGCCTTCTCCCTGCAGGCTCCCCCGGGGCGGCGGCTGCCCCGACCCTTTCCTGCCGGCAGCAACCCTCCCGTGGCACGAAGGCCACGAAGGCCACGGCGCACAGACCTGCCCCAAGCTGGGGCCCCTGAAGAGCTCCGACCCCGGGGGTCGCGGACGCGCTGCTCTCGCCCCTTCCCCTCACCTCCTAGCACCGGGGCCTTCATCGGTCTCCCTCGGTGACGGCTCCTGGTCCCCACGGGTGGCTGGAGGGAGCCACAGCCGTGCGGAGGGGGGCAGCCCCTCCCCCCGAGCACCCGGGAGAGGCGGCCCGAGAGCTGCGGCCGCTTCGGGCATGACTAAGTGAGCTGCTGCCGGGGAACACGCTCACTTCTGCTCCCTGAGGGGCTCCAATCCTGCGCTACTGAGCCGGCCCCGGCGGCCCCCAGGGGCCCCTCCACACGGAAGCGAGTCTGGTGGCTTGACAGGTCTGCCGGTGCCCTGCTGGAGAGAGAGGCTGGGGACGGGAAATCCGATCAGCGCCTCCTGGGCTTTTGCGGCTGGATCTCAACGAGGAATGTGGCCGCCTCGGAGCAGCTGTGCTCAGCCCCAAACAGGCTCTATTTGAAACCTTCAACAGCTGAACCCCTCCCAGCCACCCCCTGCCCCAGTGACAAATAGGAAGAGAAATCCAAGGGACAGGCCAGCACGCACACACGCACTCACACACACCCTCCCCCCCAACAACAAATCGGGGGTGAGGGGCAGAGTGGGAAGAAATCCACTTGTCCAGTGAGTGCCGGGGGCCCCAAGCCTTCCAGCCCGCAGCCCAAGGGCCCGCAGCTGGCCGAGCGCCAGTGGGAACCCACCTGCCTGGACCCCCACCCCCCACCCCCCGCCGGAGGCCGTGATCTCCAGCCTCAGGCTGAAGCCCAGCCCCCCCAGCCGCAGCCGGGTGTGCACACGCTCCACCTGACTGGCCCGGGAGCCCTGTCAGCCCATCTGAGGGAGAGGTGCTCCCCAGGGCTCAGGCCACGGCGGCGCCCACCTGCTGTACCGGGGACACCTGTAGCCATTTTCGTCAGGCGGCAGCAGCTTTATTCTGAGTGCTCTTTCCCGAGGGAAAGGACCGCCGTTCCCTCTGCCCGAGTCCTCACCCGTGCCCCCCGGGAGACTCGGGTCACGGGTACATTTCTATTTTGCCCAAAGTCTGTCAGGGATGAGGAGGAAAAGAGAAACTTGGGAAGAGAGGGAGAAGCCGCAGAGAAGGGACAGGCTTGGAGTCCCCACCCCCCACCCAGACATTTATTTCTCTTCCATCCTCGGGAAAATGGAGTGGAGCAGGGCGGGAGCGGAGGGGGAGTCGCGGGGACTGGCAGGCACATCAAGGCAGAGTGTAATTAATTGGTGCGTTAAGCCGCTGGGCTCCGCTTTGGAACGAGTGAGCCAGGAGGAAAACGATTTCTCAGAAGGGTTTCTTTCATCTTCCCCAACACAGAGTCTGCAGCAGACACAGTGCACAGGGGATGCTCCCCCCAGAAGGCGAGGAATGAATTCTCCCGGGATTAGGGAAGAAAGCCACGGGAAGTTAGTGTTCCATCTAATTGAGCAAATGCCTCCCCACCACCGCCTCGCCCTCCGTCAATCTTCTCTCCCTCTTTCCTCTCCATCTCTCTCTCTCTCCCCTCTCTCTGTTGCTACCTACATATTCCTTTTGTTCAAGGTATAAAGAGAAACTGCAGCCCTACCTTTGAGTACAAACCCCACGAGAGCTCGGTCTCTATCACCATGACAACAATTCCAAACATCCCAAAAATCAGAGCATAGTCACTGAGGCGCTTCCTCTTTTCGAACAGGGCCCTCCTGTGTCCCAGCTTATAGCCAATGTTTTGGTTTTTCCGTTTGTTGGCTTTGGGGAAGGTGGCGCTGCCGGCGGCCGGGCCGGTGCCGGCGTGCTGGTGGTTGTGGGTGGCGTTGGGCTGGTGGAGCAGGGTCTGGTGGGTATGGTTGTCCTCCCGGGAGGAGATGATGATCTCGGGGGGGTTGCTGGGGCTGAAGAGCTGGAGGGCTTGGCCTTCGGGCTCGGCCTCGATGAGGTTCCTCCGGGAGGCGCTGAGCCGGCTGAGGGGCTTCATGACCCCCCCGCTGTACTTGCAGGAGCTCATGGCGATCTCCGTGAAGGGGTTGCTGTCCCGCCGGTGCGCCAGGGGGCTGGCCTGCCGGTGCCGGCCGCCTCCGCCGGGCCCACTTGTGGCTGTGGAGCTTGGAGAGTGGCCGAGCAAGTGGTCATTGAGATTGAGCTGGCTGCCCTGCCTGGAGGAAGGGTGGAGGGCGGCGGTGGAGTTGGCCGAAGGGGGGCCCCTGAGCGTCGTGGGTGAGGAGTGCAGCAGGCCGGGCTGGGCCGGCTGGCTCTGGAGTTGGGCGAGCAGAGACAAGGGATGCGGAGGCTGCTGCTGCGGAGGCTGCAGCAGGGGTCCCGGGGGCTGCTGGGGGGCTGCTGGGGGCGGCGGCGGCGGCGGCTGCTCGTCCCCGGACGACGGGCACGGGCCCTTGGGGTCTTCGTCCAGGTCCCCCACCCCCGAGTCATGGAAGTGCCCAGAAGTGTCCATCTTGGGGCCTGGCTGGATTCCCTGCAGCACAACCCCCCACCCCAAAGCCACCCTCGCTCCAAAAGACGTCCTCAGAGGAAGAAGCCGGGCATCCAAGCCCCCAGCAGGTGTCCTGGCCCCAGTCTTCTCCGGGGCCGCCCGAGGTCCAGACGCCGCCACTCAGGGGTGCATTGCCCCGGGCAGGAGGGGCCTGGAGCCAGAAGACGCGGGGAAGGAACTCCGTCTCCGGAGCCGGCCCTCTGCGGGCGCGCAGGGCCGGGCTCAGCCTCGCTCCGCGCGGGCTCGGCAGCTCCGCTCCCCTCCCGCGGCCGGCGCTCCGCCGCGAGCCCCGCCCACTCGGTGGCCGCGCGGCTCATTGGCTCGGCCCGGGTCTCCGCCGCCTCCTGACTCCGCCCCCGCGGGGCCCCGCCCCCGCCCCCGGCCCGGGCCGCGCGGCGAGGGCTGGGAGCTGTAGTTTCCGCCGCCGCCGCCCCCACGCCGGGCCGGCCCTCTCGGCGGCGACAGGTGTGGCAGAAGCCGGCGGGGGCGCGGGGCGGGGGGGGGGGGCTGCGCGCGCTGACGCGGGGGTCCCGGGGAGCGGGCCGACCCACACCCGCCGCTGGCCGGGGTCTACCGCGGCCCACCCCCGGCGCCCTGTGTTCCCGGCGCCCAGCCTGACGCTCCCGGACGCTGAGCTACAGCTCCGGGGTGCAGAGCGGACGGGGACCCCCACCCCCCTGAGCCCCGGGGGGCAGCTCACCTACCGAGCGCCCCGGGTGGGGGTGCGGGCGCCTTTTGTTACTGCCAGCCCTCACCTCGACCCCATGCAAATGGTGTCGTCGTTCCTTTGCAGATGAAAACCGAAGAAGAAAACAGCGCAGGAGCACAGGTCAGCAAGCTGCCAGGTGCCGCCGGCTGGTCGAGGGCGCTGGGGCCGGAGCCCCGCCCGGTCCCCCCGCAGCCGCAGCCGCGGCTCCCAGGTCGCCCTTCCGCTGTGCGCTCGGGGCAGAGCGGTGACCGGCCTCCACAGCGGGGCGTGCGAAGGGGACCCGAAGCCCCCCGTGGTCAGCCCCCGCCTGACGTGCCCCTCGGAGCTCTGGGAGTCAGGGCTGGCACAGCTGCCGGCTTCCCAGGTTCAGAGCCATCATCAAGTATTTATTAAGCGCCCACTGTGTGCAAAGGGAGCTCCAGAGAGATGGACCGAGTGGAACCCATTCCCCCTCTAAGCGCAGCTGACGCAGGGAGCAGGGAGCAGGGGTTGGGGGACCCCCCCCTCCGCACAGTGGGAGTGGGGCTAAGAGGGAGGAATGATTCCCTCTGTCCAGCTGCCCCCCAGAGAGGAAGGGGAAGGGCAGGAAAGCCCCACACCCCGCAGATACACCCCTGCATGTGCACACATGTACACTGGCGAGCGAGCACACGCGCGTGCATGCACACACACAGTGGGTTTCTAGAGCAGCTCTCTTGAATAGTGAGCGGCAAGTGGACACAGCTCCCAACAAATGGGTCCAGAGAACCCTCTGTGCGCCAGCCTCACCTCTGCAATCCCTGTTGGCCGTGAGTAAGAGCTAAATATTACTTGTAATCTAAGCCACAACCCCAGAAACCCGAGTAATTGCAGTTACATACAACAGGCATGACTGTTGTTACAACAGTCATGTAACGATGTGGTCATTCCCCTCCACCCCCGCCCCCCAGGACAAGTCGTAGCGCCAGGGTCAGGCCCGAGCCCGGGTCTCCTGTGTTTTCCCATGGCCGTGCAGGCCCTCCGGAGCCCGCCCTCCCTCTGGCATGCCCTGCCCTCCCTCCCCTTCCCCTCCCCCATCCCCAAACAGAGCACCTGTTAGGCTAACGGTTTCCTAATAAATTATCATTACTACGTTGTTGGTAACAGAACGTGCCGTAAGCACGGGTTCTCAGTGCCGGACACGGCATCTGGGCTGCGAAGAGTCATTTTTCAGGGCCAGGCTCCTGGGCATTTCTGGGCCCACTCCGCCACCGTGACCTGCCTCGCGCTCCAGCTGACCTTTCCGGGCCAGCCTCCCGCCTCCGATTCTCGGCTGTGCCCCCTGGGTCCAGATAAGGACTGTCAGACCATGTCCTGCTGTCACAGGCAGCGTGGGGGGAAACTGGGCCAGAGCCGAAGGTCCCCTGCAGACCCGGCTGGCAACGGCTGGAGCCGACAGCTGCGCCACCAAATCGGCTCCCCTGTGTGGCCGCCCTGTGGGAGCAGGGAGGGCGCAGAGCCCCGGCTTTAGTGGCCGAAGCCCTGGCCCGAGTCCGCTCTGCCACGGGCTGGCCCCGCGACCACAGGCAGACAGCGACCTGCTGGTTGAGCCTCCCACTTGACAGAATGCAGTCCTGCCTCGCGGGGTTTGGGGGAGGGGCGATGCCAGCCGGGATCTGCTCCCCAGCCCCTGCCTGCCGCTTCCCTCCCTGCTGGGAAGCCCAGCCCTCCCCCAGCCCCCCAGCTGCAAACAGGTCCCCAAAACACCCAGGGACTTGGACCACTTTGCAGGTGAGGAAACTGAGGCATTGGGCAGGTTTTGAAATTTGCCCCCAGTTACTAACAAGTACCCAGTGGCATGGCTGGAATCAAACCAGGTCTGTCCAGCCCCAAAGCCCCAGCACTTTCCATGTGTCCTGAAATCCACATCACTAGGATTCAGTCTTGCTGGTATTTATTGAACTAAACGTTACCACAGGACTCCCACCAGCAGCACCCGGGAGCTCGCGGTCTCATCGCAGACGCTTCCGTGGCTGGTGAGGAGCCACAGCACAGGTCCCAAGTGTGGTCTTGATGGTACAGCTCATGGAAGGCAGAGGTAGTCCACGGAGGCCCCATGGAGGTGGTGGTGCTTGAGCCGCAACGTAGGATGGGCTCTTCCTTCAGACAAATTAGCCTCTTAGTCTACGGGCTCGCCTCAGGGGCACCTCCGGCTAGTCCCGACCGCTGCGAGGAAATAAACATTGCAAGGAAGCAAGTCAACGAATTTCCCGGTTTCCCAGTGCACATAAAAGTCATGTTCACTCTTAGGGCACCCGGGGGGCTCAGCCGGTTAGGCATCCGACTCTTGATTTCAGCTCAGGTCATGATCCCACGGTTTGTGAATCCGAGCCCCGCGTCAGGCTCTGTGCTGATAGCGCGAACCTGCCTGGGATGCTCTGTCCCGTTCGGTCGCTCGCTCTCAAAAATAAACAGTATTTTTAAAAAGTTACATTTATGCGATACTATAGTCTACTAAGTATGCAATATCATTATGTCTAAAAAAAAACCAATATATACACCTTAATTAAAAAATACTTTACTGCGGGGCACCTGGCTGACTCCATTGGGGAGCATGTGACTCTTGATCTCGGGGTCGTGAGTTCGAGCCTCGTGCTGGGCAGAGAGATTCCTTAAAAATAAAATCTTAAAAAAAGAAAGACTCACTAGAAAGTGCTAACCATCATCTGAACTTTCAGCAAGTCATGCTCACTGATGACAGACCATAATAACAAATATAATAATGAAAAAGTTTGAAAATACTGCAAAAAATTACCAAAATATGAAACAGAGACAGAGAGAGCAAATGCTGTTACACAAATGGCACCGAGAGACCTGCTCGACACAGGGTTGCCACACCTTGCATTTGTAAAGTAAAAAAAAAAAAAAAAAGCGATATCTGCACAGCGCACTAAAGCAAGGCGCGGTAAATCGAGGTGCACCTGTATAGAGGTGAAGGCAAGCGGGTGTGGTGGGGCTTCCGAGCTCAGGGGCACAGGGAACTAACCCAGGAAGGGAGAGACGGCCTGTGGCCGCCAGCCCCGCACCAGGCTGCCCCTTGCCCCGACCCTCCTGCCCGCTCGGCGCCGCTCACCGCCTCCCCCCTCGAGCCCCAATAACACCAGCTTCTCCTAGGTCCTCCGACAAGCCGTGCGTCCTTCTGCCTGGCAGCCCTTCTCCACATCCTTATCTAACAGGACTCTGTTTGCCCTTCAAGGGATGACTCACAGGCCTTCCTTCTAGGAAGCCTCCCCTGAGCTCCCCAAATCCAGATCAGGGGCCCTCCTTCCATATTTTCGCTCCCTGTCTTTATCGAGCAGCATGGCCGTTACCTCTTTGTGTGTCCTTTCCCCCCTGCCTGTGACCTTCTTGAGGACAGCAATGATGTCTCCTCCATCACTGTATCTGCTGGTCTTGCCCAGGGCCTTGCACATAAGAGATGTTTAATAAAGATTAACTGAATTGAACTGAAATTAAAATCCAGGAGAGGCCATTCAGAAGCAACCCAGAGGAAGGTGTAGAACTTTCCACAATAAATAAGGACCACAATTTCCCCATCAGTAAAATGAACAAAGTAGAAGAGATTTTGACACCTAAGATCACGAACCTTAAAATCCCATAATCTGTGATCTGTGGAAGCTGTTGCTGCCAAAAGGTAGAACTGTCTGAAAATGGGTTAAGAAAAGTAATGATTTGTGGCTTATATGGGGCTTATATGGATATCTTTCCACTAGACTGTGAACTCAGTGAGCACGGAGAAGGGGCCTAATTTTTTTTCTGTATCCGCAGAACTAAGCAAAGATATACTCAATAAAGGTTTATTGGATGGATGGATGGATGGACAGGTGGGTGGATGGGCGGTGGATGGATGCATGGATGATGGGTAGATGGATATGTTGGTAGATGGGTAGACAGGTGGGTGAATGGATGGTTGGATGATGGATGGATGATGGATGAATGATGGAGGGATGGATGGGTGGATGGATGGATAGATGGACGATGGATGGGTAGATGGATGGATGGGTGGGTGGATAAATAATGTAGCGGGGGAGGAGTGAATGGGTGGATGGGTAGATGGGTGATAGGTAGGTGGATAGGTGAGTGGATGGTAGATGGATGAGAGGAGTGGATGGATAGATGAGTGATGGGTGGATAAATGGGTAGATGGATGGATGATGGATGTGTGGATGGATGGATGGACAGAAGGATGGAATTTAGATATAGGATAAATAATAGTGTTTTTAGAAAATCTCGTGAGGAGCACCTGGGTGGCTCGCTCTGTTGAGCATCCGACTCAATCTTGGCTCAGGTCATGACCTCACAATTGTATGACTGAGCCCTGTGTCTCCACATTCAGTGTGGAGCCTGCTTGGGATCCTCTCTCTCTCTCTCTCTCAAAATAAATAAATAAACATTAAAGAGAGAGAGAAATAAAATAAAAGTCTGTGGCATTTAAGGGATACCCTTAACCTTCCAAGGAGAGACAGTATCAGAAAGTCAACCACAGCCTCTCTCAGACCCTGGATGCTTGGGCCAGAGGCAGCTCTGGACTGAATAGCTTATTAGCCCATCCAGCTTCAGTCATTACCATGTTCTTATCTAGGAGCTTTATTATTTTAATAATAAAAGCAACTCCAATGTCTGCACAGCACTTGCACATAAAATACTCCAGCCAGCCCCCCAGCAGCCCTGCAAGGCAGATCAGGAAGGTTCTAGTGCTCATCCTTTATGCTCTCACCCTGTAAACTAATGTTTAGAAAGGTTTAAGTGACTCACTTGGGTCACCAGTTAGTCGTGGATTTGAACCTGATCCCTCTGACCCTAGGCTCCCACTCTTTCCCATTCGTGCTGCTCACAGCCGCCCCGGACCTCCCCTCCTCTGCCCCTTCCCCCAGCGGGACACCATGCCCTTAGCACCTTGCTCCTGTCTTTCTGGGGACGCCTTTCACCTTGCGCCCTGTGTTGGAGCTGTGCATGTCTTTTCTCTCTGCGCTTTAAGTCACACCCTAAGCCCTTGGTGACAGGAGTTATGGTGTACGTTGTAAGGCACACGCACGGCCCTGCACCCCTCCCGCACTCAGACCGAGCGCCGAAGCAGGGAGTGAGCGGGTCTGCAGCCCGAGCTCAGGGCACTTCGGCCTCGGACACACTGCTTGCCTCTTACCTGCCACTGGCCATAGGCGGCACCGACCGACTGGTAAGCAAAGGTCTCCAGAGTCCCTGAGTGACCAGATGCCCCGGCGGGGGGCTCACAACTGAAGCCCACCCACCCGGCTCCAAGCCGCCACAGAGAACGAGTGAGGCGGGGCCGCGGACCTCCCACCAGCAACTCGAGGCCACCTGTGGGTGCTGGCCCCTCAGCACCGCACTGTCTCCTCTAGGCTCCTGCTTCGCTGGAGAAAAACTGAAACCTCGCCTGGGCCTCACTCTAATGGGGACACAGTGTGACAAGCCATGCCCTGGCGCCTTTATTGAGGGCCCGTTCCGCACATGCATATGTGGTTTCTTTCTTTTTTTTTTTTTTAATTTTTTAATTTATTTTTTTTTTAATTTTTTTTTAATGTTTTATTTATTTCTAGGAGAGAGAGAGAGACGGCGTGAGCAGGGGAGGGTCAGAGAGAGAGGGAGTCACAGACTGAAACAGGCTCCAGGCTCTGAGCTGGCAGTCAGCACAGAGCCCGACGCGGGGCTCGAACCCACGAACCGCGAGATCAAGACCAAAGCGAAAGTCGGACGCTTAACCGACTAAGCCACCCAGGCGCCCCACGTATGTGGTTTCAACAAGCCAATGGGGTAAGATTAGCGTCCCATTCTATAGACGAGGAAACCCAGCTAAGCTTCGGAGAAGGGGGCTGGCTCCCTCTTGTTCTCGGAGGAGGCAAGATGCCCACCCCGAGGCCGGAAGCTCTGCCCACCCACCGGCCACCCTATCCACACAGCCACCGCAGCTGCCGAGAAAATACGCCTTCTGCTCCATCTTCTCCGTGAACCTCCGTTGGACAAGAGCCGGGAAGGTTTCCGAGCAGCACCCACGGGTGCCTGCGGGCTGACCAGGCTCCTGCGGGTCGGGCATGGCCCGAGGGCGGAGGGGAGCCGCAGGGGGCAGAGCCACCACGCTGCTGCCCGCCACACCCCAGCAGGTGCCCCACGCTGAGCCCAGAGACCCGGGCCCTCCCGTGCCTCCCTCCACACCTGCTTTGTGAAAATCGACGTCCACATTTAAGTGCTGCTGCTGACCCCCCTTCTGCAGCTTTGGTGAGAGAACTGGCACATCTGGCCAGATGCCACTTCTGTCTACTTTGAGGGGTCAAGGGTCGGAGCAAAGGTGCTGCTACGGTGTCTGGAGAGAAGGCGTGGGAACTGGGTGCGGGGAGCCAACACTTTGTCACCGTGACGACCCCCTGGGTCACAAGGAGCTGGTACAGGTGCACAGAACGGCCTTCGGTGGCTGAGGGAAGGCCCACGCAGAGCCCTGCTTAGCACAGCTTCTGAGCCCCTTCCCCGGAGCCTGCCTGCCGGGACTGAGAGGGAGAACCGAGCCCAGCACCAGCCCGCCCTGGGTCACAGGGGTGTGTCTGCTCCCCTCCCTCCCCCCGCTGGAGTAGCATGGTGAGGGGACCCTCGCACCCCGCATTGATTTGGCTTCATGGGGGCAGGATTTTTGTCCCCTTCCTGGGGCCTCCCCAGTGCCTACGACAGTGCCTGGCACAGAGCAGGCTCCTGGCCCCAGTCCCAGGGGCTCAGAGAACACAACTACCCCCAGCAGTTTCACAAACCCGGAGCAGGCAGCCGGCCTGCCGCAGGGAGGGCCCAGGGCAGGGCAGCCACGCCCCCCCGTCGGAGGCAGTGAGCGGCCGCCGCCCCTGCTGGACCACCCTGGGGCGTTAGCGGAGCAAGGCAACCTCCCCAGGCCCCAGCCGGCCACGCAGGAAGGGCCTGGGGGCCGACACTGAGGCCCCAGCGGCGGCCTGCCCTGGTTTGTGGGGACTGTGGCGCCCTCTGCTGGCGGCAGGTGCGCATGGCTCTGCACCCCGGCGCCGGGGAGGCGCGCAGGGGGATCCCAGGCGGCACGTGCCCCCCGCCGACCATCTGCCTCCTTCCGGGGAGGCCCAGGGACGGCGTCTGGGGCCGGGACGCACCCTCGTGAACACTCCGCAGAGGCAGCTCCTCCTGGCGGGCTCCCTGAGTGTTTCCACCGTCGGGGAAGAACTGCCCTGCTGCCGCCCGCCGCGACGCCCGATGGGGGGGCGGAGGCGCCACGGAGCGGCCTCCAGGCCGCGTGCGCCCAGCGCGAGGCCTCCCGGGGGTGCAGGGTGTCTGGGCCCAGAAGTGAGGACAAGGGACCCAACCAGCCGGCCCTCAAGGGCTCTCCTCTCCCGGTTGCTGCCCCGCAGGCACGCCGCCCTGGCCCTCCCCGCCGGCTGCCCCCCGCACCCCTCCCCGCCAGCTCCCCCACCCCCACCCCCTCCCTGCCGGCTCCCCTACCCCCCACCCCCTCCCCGCCGGCTGCCCCCCGCACCCCTCCCCGCCAGCTCCCTCACCCCCCCCCCCCACCCCCACCCCGCCAGCGCCCCCCACCCCATCCCCTCCCCGCCAGCGCCCCCAACCCCCACCCCCACCCTCTCCCCACCCCCCTC
>NW_024081022.1:138493-180263 GCF_003009895.1 Hyaena hyaena
CCCCCCTCCCTGCCAGCTCCCCCCGCCCCCGCCGGCGCTTCCAGAGCCCAGGCCCCCGCTGCAGCCCCGCACTCTGATGTGGATACCGCACGAGGGCAGGCATCAGGCTCACCCCCTGCTTTGCCCCCTTCTCGCCCGCAGCGGGAGGGTTGCTATGGACACGGCCCCTTCCCTGGCGCTGAGGCCGGAGCCGGAGCCGGGCCTGCAGCCGCGCAGCGGGAAGCGCCGCAGGGGAGCGGGGTCAGGGGCGCCGAGAGCCGAATGGAAATCACACGAAATCGGAAGCAACAAGGGACCTGTGCGGGGAGACTGACAAACCAGTGCGGGTTAAGCCGGAAATGGAAACCCACGGGTGTCTTGGGCTCCGCAGCAACTCCGACATTAATCACTTGGACAGCGTCTCTCGGGCAGGTGCAGGGAGGGGGGCAGTGCGTGGACCTGGGGGGGAGGCGGGGCGGTGGGGGGAGGCGGGGGAGGGAGGAGGCGGGGCGGGGAGGGGGAGGGGTGGGAGGAGGCGGGGCGGTGGGTGGGGGAGGGGCGGGGCGGGGTGGTGGGAGGAGTGGGGGCGTGAACGAGGGGGGCTGGGGGAAGAGCAGGGGCGTGGAAGGGGGGACTGGGGTGTGGAGGGGGGCGGAACGGGGGCAGTGGGCGTGGATGGGGGCGTAGATGGGGGAGGGGCAGTATGGGGGGAGTGGACGGTGGGCGGTGTGCGTGGGAGGGCAGCGGGTGTAGACGGTGTGGGTGGGCGACGGGCGTGTCTGCCGGGGACACCTTGGCGGCCCCTGCTCATGTAAGAACAACCGTGGAGCTCTTCTGAGCTGCACGCGCGGCCGCTCTGCTGCGGGTGGACACAGCCCCCCAGCGCCCCGCGCCCCGAGGACAGAGCGTGCGCCCCCCCACCTCTACAGCTGTCGCCGCCCTGAGGACCTGAATGTGATGCTCTTGTGAATGTCGCATCCAAGAGATCAGGCCAGCACTGCTGTAGTCTCTCCCTACCATGAGGCCAGAGCTTGCTCTCCACCCCTGGGCGCTCCCCGGTGGAGTCGGACACCCTCGCCTCTATCCACCGCCCGCAGCTGCCCACCTGCGGGTCACCTGTCCAGGGACTCAGGCGCACCTGCACGGGCGGGTCCAATGCGACCTGCCTTTCACCAGAGGCCACGTGCTTTGGGGCAGGGCACAGAGCCCAGGCGGTCACAACGGGCCTTTAAAGAGGAGCCAGCCTCTGGCACGGCGCACCGGGCCTACCTGCACACACTCACCACATGCACGGTGGCTGGGGTGACCTCATAGGCTGTGCCTGTCCCCCTCAGGTGCAGCCGAGCGGGGGACAGGGTTAGCTTGGCTTTGCCCTGCCCTCCTCCATGAAAACCGCCTCTGACGTGCATTGCCCTGGAGGAAGGCTACGAGCAGCTCGGGGAAGCCCGTCTCCAGGCGTAAAAGCCCTGGAGAGAGACCCCAACGCAGGCACGCACACACACACATAGGAGTACGTGTACACGTGTGTGTGTCTGTGTACATGTGCAAAGACAGGGAGGGAGGGATCAAAGGTTCTGCCAAACCCCCACGTGTATGTCTCTCGTGTTTTATTTCTGCCACGAGATACAAGGAGCAAAACAGAGAGCTGTTCCTCCCCCAGACTCCGTGGAAATTCCAGAGCTAACCTTGAACACGGGGCCACAGAGTCCCTCGAGGAGTAGGCGCGGGGCAGTCAGCTAGGCTCCCTCGCCAGCAGTGACTGCGTCCAACGCTGATTTTACGACACGCGGACTCCCATCCGAGCTCAAGAAAACCACCGATCACTGCCCATCCTGGACCGCGAGGCGTTCACGGTCAGTCCTTGCTGCAGACGTGGAGGCCCGAGAGTGGAGGGTCTGCGGTCCTGGTGTCTCCGCTTTGGCGCAGAGCCGCAGCCCGACGAGGGACTTCTGGAGGCCACTGCACAGCCCCCGGCTCTGACAGCAAAGGACGGGGCAGTGGGGAGCGCTCAGTGGTAGAAAGTGCCAGTAAGCAGCGGCCTGGAGGACACAGGCCTCATGAGACCGAGGGGCCCTCGGACCTGGCCCTGACCTCTACCTGGGGAATCTCGTCTCCCTGCTCACAAGCCCAGGAGATTCCGGAGGGTCAGGGGAGGAGAGAACATTTGACTCCGGATTTCCAGGCTGCCTGTCACTGGATGGGGAGACTGGATGTGCGGGCTGCCAGGGCACCCCTCCACTCCCCGTCACCAGACCCGGACTCGTGGTCAGAGCCGGCCAGCGCCCGGGAGCACCTGCCAAGCACCCGGCGTCACGCAGCTGCCTCTGTGTGGGGCTTCTCGTCCCCGTTACACGGGGCGGCTGGGAGGCCGGGAGGCCCGTGTCCTGCCCAAGGCCCTCACTCTCATCTTGGCCATTTTCCTGTCTGGTGCTTGAAAGTCGCGGATCAGGATGGCACCGGGATGAGGCTGTAGATCTCAGAGAGAGTATGTGCCAGAAATCTGCCAGTGTTCTAAACGGGGCGGGGGCCCGCCTCCCCTGGTTCCCGAAGGAGGGTCTCGCCTCCCCTCGTTCCTGATGGGGAGCTCTCACCTCCTCTGGTTCTTTTTTTTTTTTAATTTTTTTTTTAATGTTTTATTTATTTCTAGGAGAGAGAGAGACAGCGTGAGCAGGGGAGGGTCAGAGAGAGAGGGAGTCACAGACTGAAACAGGCTCCAGGCTCTGAGCTGGCAGTCAGCACAGAGCCCGACGCGGGGCTCGAACCCACGAACCGCGAGATCATGACCTGAGCGAAAGTCGGACACTTAACCAAATAAGCCACCCAGGCGCCCCACCTCCTCTGGTTCTTGATGGGGGGCTCTCGCCTCCCCTGGTTCCTGACGGGGGGGCTCGTCTCCTCTGGTTCTTGATGGGGGAGGTCTCACCTCCTCTGGTTCCTGACTGGGGGGGGGGCTCGCCTCCCCTGGTTCCTGACTGGGTGGGGCTCACCTCCTCTGGTTGCATCTGAACCTGTTTCCAGAACTACCTTATGACACGTGGCGGCTCCCCGTCTTGGGGGCCCCTGGGAGGCCTGGTGAGCACTAACCCTCTCTTCTTGGCGCAAGTTCTTTTCCTCCCGCAAACCTAGCGATGCAGCCTCCGGCACAGGCAGCGTGAGCCCCGGAGGGTCCGAGAGGCCGGTGGCTTGGTGCTCACTTCTCGTGCCCAGCCCCATTAGAGAAGCTTCTGAAGCGGCCAGGGGGCGCTGCCCCAGCAGACCCCGGGCCTCGGCTCCCTGCGGGGGGGTGGGGGGGGCACTGCTGCGTCTCCTAACGAAGGCCGAGAAAGCGGCCGTTCCCCACCCCCACTCCTGCCCAACAAAGAACTTTCAGGGGCCACACGCTCTCAGACCCACGGATCTTGGCTGAGGGACCTTCCAGTGCAGAAAGGACGAGGCCACGAGAGACCCAGAGACGGCTGACCCCAGGTCAGGAACGGCAGGAACTTGATTTGTGTGTTATTGGTACCACGGCAGGAACTTTCCAGAAGAACAGATTGCCAGCGACAAGCAAGCAGCCAGCGTCTCCCAGGTGGGGCTGGACCAGCTGGAAGTGGAAGGATCTGGTCCCCTGACGCCCGGGGCGGGACGCACTTAGCGCAGCTCCGGCACACGGCTCTGGCCGCGCAGCCGCCCGGGGGGCCCTCACCTGGGGGCTCGCTGCCGCCGGCAGCACCCCCGCCGCCCGTCTCGGGGCCCCTAAGTGAGCTTGCAGGGGCTAAAGTCCGACTAGCCCGAGGGGCGCCCTGAGCCCAAGGCCAAGCGCGGCCAGGCAGGCTCTGTTCTTGGCCGGGCGGCCGCCCCCGCCCCCCGCCTCCCCTCCCGTGGCCCAGCCTCGGCCACTGTGAAGCAGCTCAGCCGAGTGACGCGCCAGAAGGGAGGCGAGAGATGTGCATCCACGTGGCGGTCTGTCAGCTGCACCACAAAGCGACGAGTTGGGGGGGAAGGCGCGGCGGCGGCAGCCGGTGACTCAAAGCAGGTTCGGGGGTTACCCGCCGCTGCCCGCCATCCACGTCCGTCATCACCACGGAGAACAGAACCGGGTGTGTCCGCCTCCCCCTCAGCGCTGGTGCTGGCGTTGCAGGCGTGATTCGTACTGGGAGCGACGGTGGGCGAGGGACTCGGTCTCCGCAGGAATTCTCTGCAGCGCCGAAGTGTCATTAAACAGCTCTGCGCCTGGTCCTTTCCCTCTTGGTCCCTTGAAAAATAGCTGGAAGGAGGGGGCGCCTGGGGGCTCGGTTGAGCGTCTGACTTTGGCTCAGGTCATGATCTCTTGGTTCACGAGTTCGAGCCCCGCGTCGGGTTTGCTGCTGTCAACACCAAGCCTGCTTCAGATCCTCTCTCTCTCTCTGCCCCTCCACCGAGCACAGTCAATCTCTCTCTCTCTCTCTCTCTCTCTCTCACACACACACACACACACACACACACACACACACGTAAACATTCTAAAAAATAGCTGGAAGGAACCGTTTCCGGGGGGGTAGGGGCATTGTTGAGTGTCTGCTGGTTCTCAACCCTCATTTTGAGCCAAGGAAGCTTCATCACGGAGAGGCCGAGTGACTCACCTACGACTGGTCACAGAGAAGACAACACGGCTGTCCCTCCAATGTGGAGCCACCCAATTCTGAGGCTTGTTTCCCCACCCTGCCCCTCGGTCGTGAACTCATACTTCCCTAAGACGTGGCAGGCCTGCCTTGGACCTCCCTGTGTGCATGTGTTAAGATGCTCTCAGTTGCTAGTAAAGAAAACCCAACTTGAGAGTTTGAAAACAAGAATATTAGGGGCGCCAGGGGGCTGTTGGTTAAGCGTCCGACTTCGGCTCAGGTCATGATCTCACTGTTGGTAAGTTCGAGCCCCACGTCGGGCTCTGTGCCGACAGCTCAGAGCCTGGAGCTGCTTCGGATTGTGTGTCTCCCTCTCTCTCTGCCCCACCCCCGCTTGTGCATGTGCTCTCTCTCTCAAAAATAAATAAATAAACTTAAAAACCCAACAAGGACATTTATGATCCCGCACACTAAGAACTGGAGACGGAAAATGGCTCCAGGGGCCATTAACGTGGTGGCGTGTGTCACCACGAACATGGGTTGTTTCTGACTTTCTGCCCCGTTATCAGGGCCTTGGCCGCTTCCTCTGGATCACAAGTCAGCTGCGGCCCCAGGGTCCCATCACCGCCCCTCACAGTCTAGAAACAATTAACAGACACGCCCCTATCTTGGATCTCCTTTTAATAGTGAGGAAAACTGTCCTCCACGACTCACTGGTCCAAAACAGGCTGCGTGCTCAGAGCTGAGCCGTCACCCATGGGACGGCCCTGTTGGCCGGGGGGGGGGGGGGGGGGGGCCTGTCCTCCTCTGAAGCAGGTGCTGAGGGGCGAGCGCTGACTCAAGGCGGGGCAGGGGGGGCTTCGAGGGGGAGGCGGGCCCGCACTGTGTCCCCCAGACCAGCACTCGTGCACTCAGTATAAGGACTCTCCCCAGCAGGGCTGCCCCCCGGGGCAGATGGTGAGGTCGGTGCGGCTCAGCGTCCCCGGGACTCAGAGAAGAAGGGGTGAGGCGCTGCCTCGCACCAAAATGAGAACCGCCAGCCTTACTGGGCGCTCGCTTATCTAGAAGACACACCCGTCCACCCTCTTTAGAGAGACTGGGGCGGGGATCCTGTCAAAGACGGTCCTACGCGAGCCCGGGAAGCACAGCCTCTCTCCAAGGCCAGCGGGTGCCCAGCTCGTTCATTTCCCGCGGGGACCCTGGAGGCTGTCTGTCTGCAGGTGTGTCTGCACAAGCAGGGGCAGGGAGCCGGGATGCGCGAGCCCTTCGTGCTTCCGCTCCGCCTGCGGATCCAGGCTCCTTGAAGAGATGCTTCTCCGGGGACACGCCGGCCGCCTCCGCCCCCTCTGAGCGCCCCCACGGGATCCAAGTAAGGCGCGACCCAGAGACAGGCGGGCGATAAGGAACAGAAAGGTGTGCAGAGCTGAGAGACAGGACAGCCCTGGTGGCAGGAAGGCCTGGGGGACACAGAGGGGACGGGCGGAGGGAAGGGAGGGGGCGGCCGAGGAAGGAGGGCCGGAGGGGGGGGCCCAGGGGCCCGGCACGCAGCCCCCGCCACCGCTTTCTCAGGGACTCTGGTCAACACCAGCACTCGCCGTGGGCATTTCTAGCCGTGGTCACCTTCTCGCGGCTGAGGACAGGGATCCAGGGGTCACACCCTGTCTTTCCAGACGGGCCGGATCCAGATGTTCCCGGTTCCGGGACCAGGCAGTACTGAAGGGCCGGGGGTCATTTTTCAAGGAGGCCTGGAAACACCCGCGAGACCTGGTTAAAGGGGAGGGAAGACACAGCCAGGGCCCTGGGGCTGTGTGACTGTGCGCTCAGACCTCTGGCCCTTCTCCTGAGCCCCGGGGCTGGGAGGACGCGCGTCTGCAGACAGAGCTGGCACCCGTCTTCCCGCGTAGCACACGCAGGCATCAAAAACGATTCCCCACGTAGCACGAGCCGCTCCCTGGAGAAGCTGCCCGGAGATCTCTTAGCCATCTGTCAAGGCCCTGTTCAAACGCGCCTCCTCCGTGAGGCCCTCCCTGATCCCCGCAGCCCCAGACGGGTTCAGCTCTGACGTCTGCCATGAGCCTCCGACACCTTGCAGGGGCTCCGGGCGAGGAGTGGCTCCTCCTTACAGGCCTGTGTGCCCGGCGAGAGGGCGACACCAGGAGCGGACAGGAATGCCACACATGCGTGACCTAGTGAAAGAGCAAATAGGTCTCCCTGGAGTGTGAGCTTCTCAACTCATAGGGCATTCAATCAAATCCCAGAACTTTGGAGCCAAAAGGGCCCAGCGCCCACCCAGCCCCTCCTGCATCCCCCGGGGCCCCTTTCTAATCTCTGCCAACCTGTAAGCATAGGAGCGTTTCAGCGTCTTACTTTACTTACTTCTCAGGGGCGCCTGGGGGGCTCAGTCGGGTAAGCGTCCGACTTCGGCTCAGGTCATGATATCAGGGTTCATGGGTTCGAGCCCCGCGTCGGGCTCTGAGCTGACAGCTCAGCGCCTGGAGTCCACTTCGGATGATCCCGCGTGGCTGGGGCTCGCGTGAGTTTGCGAGAACTTCTTAAGACAGATGCCAGGAAATAAGCCGCAGACGGTGCGCAGGGCCTTACAGGCAGGACAGATAGTTAGAGGAGGGAGCAGAGAACGTCAGGGATTTATGCAGGGGGTGCCCGGGCGCTCTGGCTGCAGAAAGCCGGCGTCGGGCTGAGACTGGACACAGGAAGGGCCGTGTGGACACTGCGGCAGCCATCCAGGGAGTGGGGCCTGCGCTCGGCTGGTCAGGACAGAAAGAGGGAGTCGTCAGAAGACAGGACTGACACGGCTTGGGGTCAGGAGGGACGTGGGGTCAGGAGAGGAGGGTCGTCCCCAAACCCTGCCTGAGCAGCTCTGGGCTTCCCAAGACCGGGGACGCAGGGGAAGAGGGGAGGGGGCACCGGCGCACCTGCCAGACGGGCTGGCACTCAGGACGGAGGCCGCAGGGCTGTGGTTCAGGTCAGGAAAGATTCCTCAAGCCCCTGGGACGAAGGGCCCGTACGCACAACTGTGAGCGCCGCAGGGTTGTAGGAGCGGGCTGCGCACCTGCCAGAGGACCCCAGGGGGGGCAGGGGTCCCTGCAAGTGCCGGGGAGCTGGCCGTGCGCTGGCTGCGAGGTGGGGGAGGCGCCTGAAGAGGGGGTCGCCGGGCGTCCTTCTGGGGACTCGCCAGAGTTACTGTGTCGCCCCCCGGAGGGTGTGATCAAAACACGCACACGGTCAGATGTCTGACCACACTGGGAGCCGGTCAGACAGAGGGAACCTGACCCCACCCACCCCCAGCCCCACTTCCTCATAACAGAGCCCAAGGCTTGCTCAGTACCTCCCCCCCCCCGCCCCCGCCGTGGGACCAAATATCTCAGAGAAGGGGGCCACGCCTGCGGGCCCAGAGGCCGAGTCACAGCTGGTCGGAGGCCACCGCAGTGACCCCAGTCCTCTTCACAGGCAAGGGATGCCCCTGGAAGAAGAAGAGGGAAGCAGGAGAAGGGGACAAGGCTAGAATGAAGGGGACGTAAGAGCACGACGTGCCTTCAGCAGCACGGTCCGCACAGGACAGTCACCACGCAGACTAGAGCCAGGGCTACAAAACGGTCTCCCTCACTTCAAATAATTTAAGTCACTTAAAAATATTCTCTGACCGTAAGGAACCTCAACTAGAAATCAGCAACAGGGGGTGCCTGGGGGGCTCAGTCTGTTAAGCGTCCGACTTCGGCTCAGGTCATGATCTCGCTGTTCGTGGGTTCGAGCCCCGCGTCGGGCTCTGTGCTGACAGCTCAGAGCCTGGAGCTGCTTCGGATTCTGTGTCTCCATCTCTCCCTGACCCTCCCCTACTCACGCTGTCTCTCTCAGAAGAAAATAAAAAACATTTAAAAATTAAAAAAAAAAAAAGAAATTCAGCAACAGAAAGATCGCAAAAGCCTCCAACATGTGCAAGCTAAATATCACGCTTGCAAGTAATCCACGGGCCAAACAGGAGATGAGAAGAGACATGGAAAATATTTTGAACAAAAAGAAACACAACAAATTGGACTTTTCTGCAAAAGCAGTACTTAGGGGACTGATAGCACCAAACGCCCATAACAGGACCATGAAGGCCTTGAGTGAATGACTTCAGCTTTTACATTAAGAAATTAGGAAGAAGAAGAGAAAACAACCCTAAGTAAAAGAAAGAAAGGAATATCAGGGTTGGAAATCACTGAAATAGAGAACATAAAAGCATTCAAAAAAAGCCATCCAACCAAAAGCTGGATCTTTCAGAAATTTTTAAAAATGGGGGCGCCTGGGTGGCTCAGTCGGTTAAGTGTCTGACTTCAGCTCAGGTCATGATCTCGCGGTCTGTGAGTTCGAGCCCCGCGTCGGGCTCTGGCTGTCGATGCAGAGAGCCCACTTGGGATCCTCTGTCCCCCTCTCTCTGCCCTTCCCCACCTACTCTCTCTTTCTCTCTCAAAAGTAAACATTTTGGGGGGCACCGGGGTGGCTCAGTTGGCTAGGTGTCCAGCTTCAGCTCAGGTTATGATCTCAAGGTTCGTGGGTTCGAGAACTGCGCTGACGTCTCAGAGCCTGAAGCTGCTTCGGATTCTGCGTCTCCCTCTCTCTGCCCCTCCCCCGCTTATGCTCGCGTGCACGCGCGCTCTCTCTCAAAAATAATAAATAAATGTTAAAAAAGTTATTTAAAAAATAAATGTTTTAAATAATTGATAACTCTGTAGCCAGACCAATCAGAAAAGAGAACAGTCGAGAATGTGTCCGTCTCAGGAACGAGCAGACAACATCCCTGCAGATTCTCAGATACCAATGGGATAGTGAGCGAGTACTGTATCAGTCGATGCCAGCTAGTCTGAGAACTCGGAAGAAATTTAAAGTCTGGTTTAGTGTGAAAGACGCAAACCACAAAGTTCACACAAGAAAAAATAAGTAATGTGAGTGATCCCATATGTAGTAAGAAGTCGAATTTGTGGTTTAAAAACTTCCCACAAGGAAGCCCCAGATGGCTTCAGCGGCAAATCCTACCCAGCACTTAAAGGAGAAATAACACCAGTTCTACACAAACTCGTCCAGAAAATTGAAGGGAAGGAAATATTCCCAATTCATTCTATGAGACTAGAATTACCGTGATACCACAGCAAAACAAAGACAATATAAGAAAATGCAGATCAAAATTCCTCACAAACACAGGTCTGAAAATTCTAAACCACAATTTAGCAAATTGAATCCAACAATATATAAAAATGCCACGATCAGTGGGCTTTTAGCCAAGGAAAGCAAGGCTGGTGTATGGCTTGAAAATCAGTGACTCTAACTCACATAGTAACTAAAAAAGAAAAATATAGATGATATTATAGTTGCAGAAAGCATATTTGATAAAATTCAATACACATTAGAGGCACCTGGGTGGCTCAATCGGTTAAACGTCCGACTTCGGCTCAGGTCATGATCTCACAGTTCATGGGTTCGAGCCCCACGTCGGGCTCTGTGCTGACTGCCAGCTCGGAGCCTGGAGCCTGTTTCAGATTCTGTGTCTCTCTCTCTCACTCACCCTTCTCTGCTCACACTGTCTCTCTCTCTCAAAAAAATAAAATAAAATAAACCATTAAAAAATTTTTTTAATTCCGTACACATTTATGATGAAAAACCTTCAGGAAACGAGGAAAAGAACAAACCGCCTCAACCTGGGAAAGGGCATCTACAGCTGGCAGCAGGTTGAACCGGCCGATGCGAAGAGACTCCCCGGGACGGAGAGTGACTTGTGGCCCCTCTCATGACCTGGTGCCGGGCGGGTCTGGCTAGTACAGCGAGATGAGAAAAAGAAATCGAAAGCATCTGGATTGAAACAGAAGTGAAACTGTCTCTATTCAGAGATGTCATGAGTATCCATAATTTATGGAGAAAAATTGGTAAAAATCTCCAAAAAAGCTCCTAGAACTGACGTGTGAGTTCAGCAGGTTTGCGGGATATAAGCTCAACATACAAAACTCAGTGGTATTTCTACGTATTAGCCATAAACCGTCAGAAATTGAAATAAACGATGCCAGTTACAGTAACATCAAAAGCATGAAACAGGAAGAGACCTGATCAAGGACACGCACCGTCTGTGCTCTGAAATCACAACGCATTTTGCTGAGGAAAATTAGAGACGTGAGTAAATGGCGGGACACGGGCCAGGGTCATGGGTCAGAGACTCAAGACCATTCAGCAGCCCTGGAACAGGCGGGGTGGGGGTGGGGGGCATTTCCGGCCCCAGGCAGCAGGTGGAGCCCCGGAATGGCTTGCTCAAGGTGCGGAGGCTGAAACCTGCTGGAGGCGACACTTGACAGAAACCTTTGTGGCCAATCCTGGGCCCCGCGCTGCCCCTCCTCCTACACAGTCCCAGGAACCCATCTCACTGCCCGCCCAGTCTGCCCGCGAACAGCAGCAAGCCCACCGGAACAGCCAGGTATTCTGTCCGCCCAGAAATCCAGGAACCCCCGTGGCCCATGTCAGGGCTCAGCTACCAAGGGGAGGCCTCCAGTCCCCCCGTGGGAGAGGGAGAGCGCCGCCCTGCTGGCAGCGGGAGCAGCAAGCGGGGTCCCTGTGCTCCTCCCGCAGGCTGGCCTTGACCTTGGGCGGCGCTGGGGCAGCGCAGGCTTGGGAGCCAAGGGCGTGGCCGGGACGACGGAAAAGCCGAAAAGCCGCTCATGGCAGAAGGGGGTCAGAGGAAGGGCAACTTCCTACCTGCTCCGTGGGCACCACTGCTCTCAGTTTCCTCCCTGGCCACACGGGCCCAGCAGCCACGCTCCCCTTCCCACGCCGAAATGGCTGCCTGAGACGCCCCCACCCACCCCCCCCAAAAGCCCACCTCGCCAGGAACAACCAGGAGGCCTCGGGGAACCCACCCCCACCCCCGCTCACCTCCAGCCCTGCCCGGTGGGCCCGGCCGGTCTCCTGCCAGCCCAGGGCCCAGGGAGGGCCCCGCTTTACCCCACGAGCGCGCCTCCCCTCACCTCCTCTCTCCCCCCGGCCCAGACTGTCCCCCGTCTCCCACCTCGTGCGCCCCATCCCCCACCACGGAGAGGAGCAGCGGGGTGCCCCACGGCAGAGCAGAAGAGCGAGGCTTTGGGGCAGAAGGGCAGAGGCCTCCCTCTGAGTGAAGGGCTGGGGCGGCTGTCAGTCAATCTCAGGTGGGTCCCCCTCCCTCGCCCGCACCGCGCACGCCAGCACCACCCGCCTAGGACCTTGCTGCTTGTGTCCCGGGAAGAGGCCTGGTGCAATGTGGCACAAGCCGCTCCCCCCACCAGCAGACACCTCGGCGCCCCCCCCCGCCAAGGACGCGAGGGTCCCTGGATCAGCCCTCTCCCGCCTCCCGGCTTGGCTCCAGCCTCCGCTCCGACATGCTCAGGTGCCTTTCCCGCCGCAGCCGCCCGCCAGCGAGTCGCCCAGCTGACCGTCCGTCCCCTCCCTGCGCCCCGTTGTTCCCTCGGCCTGGACCCCTCGGCCTCCCACTTCATGAGCTCCGCTGCCTTGCTCCGGTCTTGCAGGGCCGAGGGCCTCCTCCCTGTCCTCCCCGGCGACCGCTTCCCGTCCCGGGTTGGAGGCTCGTCCATGTGCCTCTGAAGGCTCCCAGGTGTAGAACTCGGGGTCCCCGGGTCCCAGGCCCGGTGCCCGCGGTGCCCGACTGCCGACAGGAGCCTCCCAACTCTGTCCCGGGCGGGGTGCCCTCCAGCCTCCACCCTCCACCCCCCTCCCTCGGTCTCCGCAGCAAACGACACCACTGTCCACCGTCACCGCCTCCAACATGTGTCCTCTCCCTCCCCCGCACGCCCGCGCCCCTGCCCGAGCCGCCGGTCCTGACGCGTCGCGTCTCCCCGCCTGGCGCTTGCCCTGCTATGATCCCTGTTCCCTCCCAGGTCGCGGTGACCTTCCAAAAACGACTCAGGTCACATCACTGCCGTGATTAAAATCTTCCGGCGGCTTCTCATCACACTTGAAATTCAAACTGTCCGCCCTGGTTCGGAAGCCTGTACCCGGCCAGGCGCGCACCCGCCCTCGCCCCGCTCTGCCCGGCGCCCCCCTCGCCACGCCGGCCGCCTGGCTTTCTTCCCCCCGACCTTCCGGCCTCCGCGCGCTGCCCCCCTGGCCCCGACCTCGTTTTCCCTAGAAATTCTTCTCCGGGCCAGCCAGGCTCAGCCAGCCCCCACCGCCGTCACACCCCGCGTCAACGCTCACGGCGGCACCCCGGTGGCCTGGCGTTCGCAGCACGTGCCCGCGGTCCGCGTCCACAACTGGGAGCGGCACAGACTTCATCGTCCCCTTTCAGGGCTGTGCTCACGCCGGCCACGTACTGAACTGCCGCCAACTGCTTGTTGATTGAATTAATGGGAGTTTTTTAATCTTGATGTCGTTGTTTATTTTTGAGAGAGACAGAGAGCGAGGGGATGAAGGGCAGAGAGGAGGGAGGCACAGAACGGAAGCAGCTCCAGGCTCTGAGCCGTCAGCACAGAGCCCGACGTGGGGCTCAAACCCATGAACCGTGAGATCATGACCTGAGCCGAAGTCGGGCTCTAACAGGCTGAGCCACCAGGTGCCCCTTGAATGGATGGGCTTTTTGAGTTGGCAAGGTCATAACTAGACCTTGGCACTGGACCGATTAAAGGAGGGAAGCTGGGCGTGGAGGGACCGCGAGGCAGCCGCGCCGGGAGGGTGGGCCGGCCCCCTCGGGACCCGTCCTCCACAGCACAAGGCGCCGCTTTCAGAAAGGAGCTTGCTCTCTGTTGAAAAGAGGCGGCGCGTCTCCTGGGAGGTCACCCTGCAGAAAACCTCACACTGATGTGGAGACGCACACGCTGGCAAGCGGGAGCCCGGAGCCCCGGGTGCCCAGAACAGGGGCTGAGGCGCGGCCGTGGCAGAGCCGCGGGGCAGACCACGCGCAGGGGCCGATGCATGTGCGTTTTCACGGAAAGACGTCCAACGCCCTCCAGCAAGGGAGAGAGAGCCGGTCACCAGGTGAGCGGTACGCACCCTCTGCCCTGTTTTTGTTTCTGAAGAGAAATGGCAGTGTGTTCGCATGTGTCTGAGATTTGGGGAGAGCAGACGCTCACTTGCTAATAGCGGTTATTTCTGGGGGCCCCGCACGGGGGCTCTGCCTTCTCACGTGGAACTGTCACAGCGTTCGGGGGGTGTCTGTGCGCTGCTTCTGTGCTCAGAAGACACAAAGGCAAACGAGAGGCCATGGCCGGTGGGTGGGTGGTCCAGGCCAGTGGCAGAGGGAGGGATGGCATGTGTGAGTCTGTGGACCAGGAGGCGGGGTCCACGGAAGCTGTGCCACGGAATCTAAGCCGGGATGTGGCAGCCTCGGGACCACTATGTTCATGCCTCACCAGACAAGAACCACAAAACAGGTCGCACTTCACGTAAATACCGCAGATAACCGGCCTCTCCGTGGACTCTCCGTGGACGACGCCTGCCACGCTGCCCCCACCCTCTTCTGGCCACTTAACCCCGGGGGACAAAAGCCTTTTCCTTCGATCCCCCACCGCAGGCGGAGCCCGGCTGCCAGCACCACCCTCACGCCCAGCCCTGCGCACACTTGTGCACACGCACACGGGACCAGCAAATGGACTCCCAGACATGTCCCCAAAGAACAGAAAACCTCCATCCACACAGACACTTGTACACGAATGTTCACAACGGCCAAAACGTGGGCACCACGGAGTGTGCGGGGACCACGGACATGCAGCGTGTGGGGCGAGGGGCGGCCGGACTGGAAGACGCTGCGCTGGGTGAGGGCTGCCGGCCACACGAGGCCACGTAATGTACGGTCCCGTTCATAGTAACGCCAAGACCCACACGGCCAGAGACCTGGAGAGGGGACTCGGGGGAGGGGAACAGGGAGCCACGGCAATCGGCACAGGGGTCCCCGCGAGGGTGGGAAACCCCTAAAATGAGCAGTGGTGGCGACACAACTACGTGATACAGAAAAACCACAAACCACGCCTTTCCGTGGCTGCCCCGATGGCGCTGAGCGCGGGGGCTGGTGTGACGGCCGCAGGCCCCCCCCACCTGCGTCTCTCGGTGCCTCGCGCCCCACCGGCGGGAGCGGGACCTGCGTCCAGCGCAGGATGTGCTCGTGGGAGGCAGGGACCAGGACGGGGACACACTCCGCGGGGCCCTCCGTCCCGGCGCCCCGCGTCCCCCCGGGGGCCCCCCGCGGCTGTGCGGCCGTAATGACACTTGCCGACCTAAGGCCTTCCTGGTGCCCCGAAATTTGTAAAACGCTGAGGTCCGTGTGCACAGGCGTAAAGCTCGAGTCCGAGGCTTCACGTTGGCCGCCAGACGCGCCCTGAATGCTAGGGGTTTTATAAACATCTCAGAAGGTTTGCTCCCATCACACTCCAGGCCATCAGCTGTATTTAAAAATGTGGCTTTACATTTCCTACATCAACTCACTTAAACTAGAAGGTTACCTTTTATTTTAATAGATGACCATTTTAGAAGAAAAGGGACTTCTTTGAAAATATATGGAAATTAATTTTAATTTTTTAATGCTTACATTTCAATTTATATTATAGTGAAAGAATCCAAATTCTGTACTTTTTAAAAAGTGTTCTCTGGGGGCGCCTGGGCGGCTCAGTCTGTTCAGCGTCTGACTTTGGCTCAGGTCATGATCTCATGGTTCGTGGGTTCGAGCCCTGAATCGAGCTCTGTGCTGACAGCTCAGAACCTGGAGCCTGTTTCCAATTCTGTGACTCCCTCTCTCTCTGACCCTCCCCTGCTCACGCCGTCTCTCTCTCTCTCTCACTCTCAGAAATAAATAAAACGTTTAAAAAAATTTTTTTTTAAAGTGCTCTTTGTACTTTTATCTTTTTTTTTTTTTTTAATGTTTTATTTATTTCTAGGAGAGAGAGAGAGAGACAGCATGAGCAGGGGAGGGTCAGAGAGAGAGGGAGTCACAGACTGAAACAGGCTCCAGGCTCAGAGCTGGCAGTCAGCACAGAGCCCGACACGGGGCTCGAACCCACGAACCGTGAGATCATGACCTAAGTGAAAGTCGGACGCTTAACCGACTAAGCCACCCAGGCGCCCCTACTTTTATCTTTTTTTAATGTTTGTTTATTCTTGAGAGAGAAAGAGATGGGGGGAGGGGCAGAGAGAGACAGACAGACAGACAGACAGAATCAGAAGCAGACTCCAGGGCCTGAGCTGTCAGCACAGAGCCTGATATGGGGCTCAAACTCACAAACCGTTAGATCGTGACCTGAGCCAAAGTCAGGCAATTAACTGACTGGGCCACCCAAGCACCCCGTATTTTTTTTACTTTTATCTTTTTTTTTTTAATGTTTGTTTATTTTGAGAGAGCCAGCAAAAGCAGGGGAGGGGCACAGAGAAAGAGAGAATCTCAGACAGGCTCCGCACCGGCAGCACAGAGCTAGGCGTGGGGCCCAAGCCAGGAGGTCAAGACCTGAGCCCCCCAGGTGCCCTGTACTGTTATCTTCTAGATCCCTGCCATCAACAGCACAGAAATTAGGCAAAATTTTGACCAAATCAATATAATTTGTATTTTTTTTGTTAAAATAAAGACAAGAAGGGGCGGCGCCTGGGTGGCTCAGTCGGTTGGGTGTCCAACTTCGGCTCAGGACATGATCTCACGGCTCGTGGGTTCAAGCCCCGCGTCGGGCTCTGTGCTGACAGCTCAGAGCCTGGAGCTGCTTCAGAGTCTGTGACTCCCTCTCTCTCTGACCCTCCCCTGCTCACGCGGTCTCTCTCTGTCTCTCAGAAATAAATAAAACATTTTTTAAAAAAATAAAGACAAGAAAAACAAATACTGTGGAAAATGATATCATCATTCATGAGTGGTGTTTATCTTTGTCACTTACCCAGTCATAGCTGGCTGGTGACAGCTTACCAGGCGTGCGTGAGCATAATTAAATTCAATCAGTTTTGAAATCCTGCCAACTTTGACTTACGTATTTTGCGATTTGGCTGTTATGAAAGTGCATCTGTCAAAGTAGGAAGTTAGGACACATTTTATTTGACAGTTTGCCCGGTTTATCTATTAGCCTTCGAAGCTTTGGCACGTGGCACGTGGGGCTCCTCCCCCACCAGCACACACCCGGACCACACAGGCCACGGACGCCGGCTACCAGCGCGGGGCCACCCCGGAGCCACGGGCCGCCCAGCCGACCTGCAGGGGAAGAGAGAGGGTCCCCCCGACACAGGCGCAAACCTGGGGGGCCCCCTCCCAGGGCGACGGCTCTTCCGAGAAACCACAGCCCCCCCGTGAGGAGGCGCCCCTGTTCTGTGGCCCCGTGGATGACAGAACACAACACTTAGAGTGTCCCGAGTCCCCAGGAAGGCGCCCACAGGGCCCCGGCCTCACCTGCCCCCCGTCCAGCGGGGGGGCAGCACCCCGGCGCCCCCTGTCCCCCCGCCCCCCGCCGTGGCCTGCAGGCGAGGTGCCCACGCCCGGGAGGCCGAACATGACACAGCCTGCCCAGCAGCACAGACGGTGGTTACACTCACGGATTTTCCCCAGACGTGAGAGCGCGTCGCAGCAGCTCGGGCCCACGTGTCCGGGGCCGCGACCGCTCCCTCCCGGGGGCAGCAGTGCTGCCCGCGTTACCTGTGTGCAGGCAAAGGGCCCATGGGGGACAAGTGGCTTCAGCGGTGGAAGTCCCCACCCCCAAAGACAAAAAGTTCTTGTGACATTTCTGTGATAGTTTTCCCTTCTCAGTTCATCACGTTTAGAAAACCTGAGGGCCCAGGCACCCGGCACGCGCCCTGGGGCAGGGGCGGCTCTGCGAGGAGGAGGCCAGCGGGGGCCCCGAGGGACGGCAGCGCGGAGAAGCGGAGAAGCGAGAGCACCGGGCGCCGGGCGCGAGCCCCGCTGCGTCACGACGCGCTCGCCAGGGGAGAGGAGGGACAGGACGGAGGCCGGGCGGAGGGGGAGGAGGCCCTGCAGACCGGGCGGGGGTGGGGGTGGAGGGTCGCAGAGGGAGACGCAGCCTGAGCGGGGGGCCCTTCAGGACGCAGCTGCGCAGAGACAGAGACGGAGCCGAGGCCAAACTGCACTGTGTTGGGAGCGCAGGGGAGCAGGGAGGCGGTGCCCCGATGGGCACGCGGGGCCGAGGCAGCCGAGCGCGGGCCCTGGACCCCGAGGCGTGGACCGTTTTCTGAGCTGGTCGGGTTCAATCCCACTATGTCACCACGGTGAGGCTCGTGGAGACAGACCAATAGGAGGTGACACCAGGTGTGACGCAGGCATGATGAGCACCCGCCCGAGCTCGCGCCCAGGACAGCAGAGCGCAGGCTCCAACGCTCGCCGGTCATCAGCCAGAAGCCCGCAGGCCGGCTACGGCGGGAAAGGGTTCCCCAGTGTGCAGACGAGCCGCTCTGGGCCCGGGGCCACCGAGGGTCCCGAGCTGCTCCAGGGCGGCTGTGCTCGGCCACCCACGTCCTCCTCGTGCGGGGTGGGCTCAGACCCTCCCCCAGGGGGCTGCACTTAGGGCCTCCTGCCAGGGGGGGGCAGAAGCTTCTGGGAGGGCCCGAGGACACCAGGTGACCTAGTGGGGGGCCTGGGAAAGCCGGGGCGGCGGCCGTGCCGAGAGGGCGCAGGACTAGGGCGGGTGGTGAGCCCCAGGGAAGCCAGGGGGAGTCCACACCCACAGGCTTGGCATCCGCCCTCTGCCCTTTTCACAATCTGTTTCCCTTTCTTTTGCTTTCTTTCTAAATGTTTATTTATCTTGAGACAGAGAGAGACAAAGAGAAGGAGTGGGGGGGAGGGAGGGGAGAGAGAGAGAGAGAAAGAAAATCCGAAGCACTGTCAGCACAGAGCCCAACACGGGGCTCGAACTCACAAACCGTGAGATCACGACCTGAGCTGGAACCAAGAGTCAGGTGGTTAACTGACTGGCCACTCAGGCGGCCCATCCTTTATGTCTTAATAAGAATTCATTTTCCAAAAATGCCAATTTTCCACACATACAAATGGGCTGGGGGCAGAGGGGATGGAAGTCAGCTCCAGGCCCGGCCCCAGAGTGTGGCTGCTGGTCTGGGGGAGGAGGTCAGAGGCCCCCCGCTCCTGCACGAGCACCGTGCCCTGAAACGTTCCTGACCCCAGGAGCCGGGTTCCCGACTCCACCGGCTGAGGCCACGGCCCAGAAGACGCCTGCCTGGCGCGCGTTGCCACGGGGAGTCCAGCCCGGCCACAGAGTGCACTCTGCAAAGTCCCTTCACCTCCCTGCGTCCCCGAGTCTTCAGTTTTAACAAGGGCAGAGCCATCCGCGAGGAAGCACGTGGTAGTCGGTGAAGCAGGGCCCGTGGGGCAGAAACGAGTCGGGCTGAGCCCCCCGCCCCGTGCTGGCGGCTCCCCCCCGCCCGATGCTGCCTGCCCCCACCCAACCCCGGCCTGCGGTCCTCTTCAGGGCCAGCCCGGGGACCCGGCCACTGCTGGCAGAGCTGTCACGACACGGGGAAATCGCTGGGAAAGCATCCACCTGGCAGCCACCCTCAGCGCCCCGAGGAACAGCGGGTGCGAGTCTGCAGCCTTCTTTCTGGTCCTTGTCCCCCACTGCGCCCAGACTGTCCCCTTCCGGGAAGTGGCCGGTGGCCTCCTGACCCAAACACGACGTGCCGGGTGGCCCTGTCTCCCCAGGAATCGGGAACCGGGCAAAGCTCCCGAGGGCTCGGCTGGGCGCTCCCTGCGGCCATGTGGGAGAGGTCTAGCGCTCGCTCAGGGACACGAAGGGCAGGGGACGCGCCCTGGGTGGGAGCTCAGGGGCCCTGGGACTTAGTCTCGGCGTCACCGCCAGATGCTACAGGGCCTGAGCAAACCAGCCCCCTCGCTGCGCCTCAGTTTCCTCAGAGGGAAGCACAGGGTTTGGAGCCTGGGGCCCGTGACCCTTGCACCTGTGACATCACAAGCCCTGGGCAAGCAGAGGGTGAATTTCAAAAATAAAGGCAAAAAAAAACAAAACAAAACCAAACAAAAAAACCCCAAGCATCCAGAGAAAAGAGGTTACCTTCAAAGGCACGAAACTCAGGGCGGCCTCGGGCTCGGCACCTCAACGGGCAGCAGAAGGCAAACCAGGCCGCGGTCGTGCGCCAGCCACGGCAACGCCCCCTCATCTGCAGGGGCCCCCAAAACAGATCATCCACGCACCCCGTTTTGAAAAAGATATTTGAAGGGTCCCTGGAGGGCTCCATTGGTCAAGCTTCTGACTGTTGACTTCGGCTCAGGGCATGATCTCAGGGTTTGTGGGTTCGAGCCCCGGGTCTGGCTCTGCTGACAGTACGGAACCGACTTAGGATTCTGCCCCTCCCTCTCTCTGCCCTTCCCTCCCCTGCTCTCTCTCTCTCTCTCTCTCAAAATAAATAATTTTAAAACACTTTAAAAAAAAAAAAAAAGAAAGAGAAAGACATCTGAAGGCACACTGACTATCTGGAGAGGAATTAAAATACCAAATTTAAAAATGGGTAAGTTGAGGCATCATGAAAGGGCCAAAGTGAGCAGTAAACCCGTGAAGTCGCAAAAATAAATTCTTGTTATAAACGCGTTTTAAAACGGGATGTTAACCACCTGTGGGAACTCCCGAGCAGGCAGCTCTCATCTACGGCCGGAGAAGTCGATGGCGCAGCTATTCGGGGGCGAATAACGTCGCTGTGGGTGAAAACCTGCTGAGCCCACACCTGGGATCAGCACCGTTCCGGTGGGTGCCACGCGGCTTCACTCCCGTGCGGAGCCCACGCCACAGAGCAAACAGAAGGCATAAACAGACCCATAAACGCAGAGACCAACGTGACGGTTGCAGGGGGGTGGGGAGGAGGGGCAAGGGGTGGGAGGCACAGGCTTCAAGCTGGGGAATGAATGAGCCGCGGCGGGGGGGGCTGTAACGACCAGGGTGCTCAATCGCTACATTCTACACCTGAAGCTACCGCAACACTGCGTCAACTATACTTCAATAAAAATACTTTAACTTTATTTTGAGAGAGAGAGGGGCAGCACCAGTGGGGGAGGGGCAGAGAGAGACAGAGAACCTCCAGCAGGCTCCACGCGGTCAGCGCAGAGCTCGACGCAGGGCTCGAGCTCAGGAACCGAGATCATGACCTGAGCCAACATCAGGTCTGACGCTTCGCTGGCTGAGCCCCCCAGGCGCCCCTGCGTGTCTTTCGTCAGACCCATCCCTAACTCCTTCCCGTTTCTACGCTATGGTGATTGGCATTATTTATTTTGATTTTTGTCATTCACTGCTAATAAATAGTAACACGATTGATTTTGATGACTTGACCTTGAATCCTACAATCTTGTTGAACTCACGTATCAATTCTACAGCTTTCTTTTTAAATTTTTTTAAATGTTTTTTTTTTATTTATTTCTAGGAGAGAGAGAGAGACAGCGTGAGCAGGGGAGGGTCAGAGAGAGAGGGAGTCACAGACTGAAACAGGCTCCAGGCTCTGAGCTGGCCGTCAGCACAGAGCCCGACGCGGGGCCCGAACCCACAAACCGCGAGATCATGACCTGAGCGAAAGTCGGACGCTTAACCAAGCCACCCAGGCGCCCCTCTTTTTAAATTTTTAATGTTTATTTATTTTTGAAAGAGAGACAGACACAGTGTGAGCAGGGGAGGGGGAGAGAGGGAGACACAGAATCTGAAACAGGCTCCAGGCTCTGAGCTGTCAGCACAGAGCCCGACACGGGGCTTGAACCCACGAACCGTGAGATCATGACCTGAGCTGAAGTCAGACGCTTAACCGACTGAGACCCCAGGCGCCCCTCAATCCTACAAGCTTTCTTGGGGACTGTATCAAATCTTCTGCACAGACGACCCTCCATCTAGGGAGGAAGGCAGGTTTACTTCTTCCTCTTACGGCACTTACGGCACCACACGGCCTGGAAACCCCACCAGCACCGTGAGGACAGGTGCACACAGGGGCCATCCTTGCCCGTTCTGTCGTGGGGAAGCAGTCAGCTGTTCAAGCAGGGCAGATGCCACCACTGAAGTGGCTGACACTGAAGACCAGCCACCCACTTACTGGTGAGGATGTGACCCAGCCGGCTGTGACCCGGTGCCGGCAGGCATGTGACACAGCCCCTCGGAGACCAGTGCGGCCGCTTCCTAGGCAGCTAAGGAGCTGTGCGCCCAGTGAAGGTGCGTGTCCACAGACCCCATCCCTGAATGCTCCCAGGCTTTGCCTGTCACGTCCAAACACTGGAACCCACCGAATGTCCACCAACAGTGAAGGTACCAGTGACAGACGGGATGAACTACTGAAATGTGCAGTCATGAGGATGGATCTCAAGATAACTACCCTGAGTGATTTATTTATGTAAAATTACTGAAAATGCAAACCAATCAGTAGAAACAGAAAGCAGATCCACGGTGGCCTGGGGCTGAGGTGACACGGATGTCTGCTGTGACGGGGGGACAGTGTCGCTGGTGTACACAAATGTCAAAACTTGTCAAACTACTCTGTATTTATTATTTTTAATTTTTATTTTTGAGGGAGACCAAGCATGAGCAGGGGAGGGGCAGAGAGGGAGACACAGAATCTGAAACAGGCTCCAGGCTCTGAGCTGTCAGCACAGAGCCCAACGCGGGGCTCGAACCCACGAACCGTGAGATCATGACCTGAGCCGAAGTCAGGTGCTCACTGGCTAAGCCACCAGGTGCCCCAAACTGTACACTTCAAATAGGTGCAGTTACCACAGACCAGTTATATCTCAAAAGCTGTTTAGAAATGGATAAAATAAAATTTTAAGAGAATGTTATTGCTACAGACCATTATTAAAACAACATATACTGGGGGCGCCTGGATGGCTCAGTCAGTTAGGCGTCCGACTTCGGCTCAGATCATGATCTCAGTTTGTGGGTTCGAGCCCCACGTCGGGCTGTCTGCTGTCAGTGCAGAGCCTGGAGCTGCTTCAGATCCTCTTCCCCCTCTTTCTCTGCCCCTCCCCCATTTGTGCACACGCGCTCACTCTCTTCTCTCTCAAAATAAATAGACTTAAAAAAATAAAAAATAGCATCTAGAGTCACCAGCGCGGTCACGTGGAGCACGGACGCTTATATGTCGTGTGCAGGTCATGTCTCAAAAGGCTGGGGGGGCAAAGACCAACCCGCGGTCCCTTCCCTGGTGCCACACGAGCCAGGCGCAGGCCGTCCCAAGCCCCAAACGCCCCGTGTGCGGGCAGGGCCGCTGCCATTGGTGGAGGGGCACCGGGCTCCCGCACGCTGAGGGCCGCTGGCCTGGCAGCCGGAGAAAAGGGCTTCCGGGCACAGGCGTGGGGGACAGACACGCTGGCCCCTGGGGGCCTCCATGGGGCCCTCGCATGGCTCCTGGTTCAAGGGGACTGAGGACACCGGCCTCTGGGTGACAGACGGCGGCCCCAGAAACACGGGCTGTCACGTGACCACCAAGGTCGCAGCTGCCAGACCAGCACCGATCCGGTTCACAGTGTCAACACCTTCTGCTCCTCCTCTGTTCCTTCCACGGGCGCTCTGCTTCCCGGCGGAGACTTTACGGCACAGGGTGCCCGGGGGGCGCTCCGTAATGGAAACTCGTCCCCGCCATCACCGGGCCAGGCGCTGGGGACACAGGTAAGCAGGCACAGGCTCGTTCCTCGGGTCCCCCGGCTGCACCCCCAGATCTGAGGCCGGCGCCACGAGACACGTGCGGGCCCTCGAGGGGCGGAGGCTGGGACTGCACGACAGCCTGCCCCTCGTCCCTCGCCCCCCCTGCCCCGGGCACTGCCGCCACTGTCTGGAGACCCCCTGGGAGTCCCCCCCTTCCGAACAACCTGTCACGGAAATGACCACGAGTCACTGGGGCCGAGTCACCGGGAGGTTCCCTCTGGGTTACAGACCCGGGACACACGTGGCACCGTCAGGGTGGGGGCGGGGGCTCCCACGCAGCCTCTGCCGGCAGCTCCGAGGGCCCCAAGGGCCCGTCTCTGCGCTGGAAAGGGGCCCCGTGCCGGCTCGGGGCGGCCCAGCGGCTGGAACGGAGGCTCCCGGGGGTGAGGAAGCATGTACCGCAGGGCACACTCACACGCCCACCCTCCCGGCGCGGCCCTGGGAACACGGTCACGACTGCCACACGGACGTGGCCGGCCAGGAGCTTCCCTTCCAGTGAGACTCGGAAGGGGGACACGGAGGCGCCCACGGCGGTGTGTGCGAGGGGGCAGCACAGGGCTGGGTGCCCGGGGAGGCCGGGGCTGCGGGGCCCACAGCCACCGGGACAGGCCTGGCCCCCCACAGGCCGTGCTGCATGCAGGCAACGGGAGACGTGGGCTCTGACTGTGCTCCGAGGTGGTTTATTAGGACCCACAGTGGGGAGCCCGGGCTGCTGCCCGAACGCGGGGCTGAGCGCGTCCCCACGGGGGAGCAGGCTCGCCGGCCTGCACCCAGGACCCGGCTCTAGCACAGCCAGGCTCCGCCCTAGAGGCAGGGCTGTCCCCTCCACAAAGAAATGGGGCCCCCAGGGGTGTCTTGACTTACGTGGCACCTGCCAGCCCCCCAGAAACGGGCCCCGGGCCCCCTGCCTCTCCCCACGAGCACGGCAGGGGCACCCGGAGGCCGCGCTACAGTCTGGAGCGGACGAAGTCCACCAGGCGCCGCAGCTGCTCCTCCAGGGACCCCGCGTCCCCGTGGTTCTCCACGACCCAGTCGAAGCCCTCCATGTGGTCCAGGCCACACTCCGACTCCGCGTCGTCCACCCCTGTGCAGGAAGCAAGGCGAGGTCAGGCCCTGTCCGTCTGGGCCCGCAGGCCCCAGAGGAGCCCCCCACCGGCCCCCCAGCCTCCCCTCTGTCCCCGGGAGCCACACTGGCCACCACCCACAGACGGCGCATGCGTCTCCTGAAACCAGACAAGCCAGAAGGGCAGCCGGTGTCGGCTCCACGCCCACGCCGGACTCCGTCCTCTGGGAGGCGGTGTGAGCGACTCTCTGGCGGGACGGCTGCCAGGCAAGCTGGCCGTGACCGCAGGAGAGCGCGGGTGCGACGCACCAACGCCCAGGAGGCGGCAGCGTCAGGAGGGGCGCCCACGGGGCCTGAGGTCCCTGCTCACGGGACCTCAGGCTCAGCCGTGCGTCTGAACTGCCACAGGGCAGGTCCCGGGCTTGCACCACCGAGGCCGCCCCTTCCTCCCCACACAGACACCGCGGGCGGACGGCCTCTGACCCAGCGGCCGGCAGGCGGAGCTGAAGGCCCCGGGGCTGGGTCGCAGCCAAACCCCGCAAGGCCCGCCGGCCTGGAGAGGACAGTGTGGGGAAGGGCAGCAGCCCCAGGTCGCGGGGGACCTTTAGCCCTGAGGACGCCCTCCCCCACGTTCTAATCTGGGGACAGTCCCGAGCTGCAGGCCCCAGGTCCCCTGTCACGGCTCCTTGCTCACGCCCCCATGGCCTGCGAGCAAGAGGGCAGGAGACCCAGGCCGGGGAGGCGGGGGCCGGGGTCCACGGCGGGGCGGCCAGCCTGCGTGCCCACCCTCGGGGTGAAGGCCGCGCGCAGCTCACCTGGGATGAACACCCAGCCCCGCTGCCGGCGGCTCTGCTCGGAGGCCACCACGCGGACCGTGTGCGTCAGGGCCCCGTAGGCCTCCCGGAACCACTGGACGTCCGACGGCCTCCGTGTGTCACTCACCAGCTGCAGGGAAGAGACACGGGCAGGTGGCCAACAGGGCGCGGTGCGGCGGGACGGGCCCCACCCGGAATAAGCAGGCGGGGGGCCGGGAGGGGCTACGGGGCGGGACAGCTGTCGCCCCCTTCCCCAAGCTCAGCCACTGTACCCCTCCCTGCGGGCAGCCCTCCCTGGCCACTGCAGCCCACAGCCCGCTCTGCCCACACGTGTCTGCGTCCACACACCACGTACGTGGCCGCTGCTGAGCTGAAGACGAGGCCTCAGGCTTTGAGGCCAGAGCAGCAGGTCCAAACATACTCATTTTACAGACGAACAGACTGAGACCAGAAACAAAGATGCTCGATATGGTCTCTGCTCACCAGGACTTCTCAGAACCCAAGTCTGACTGTTGGGCCAGGTCCCTCACCCCTCAAAGGGCCCCGTCATTCTACGACACAGATAGTGACAGGTGGAAGAGCAGTTTGCGCTCAGTGGCCCCCCCGCCCGCGGCGGCAAGGGGGACACAGGCACCCTCCAGAGCGCCAATTCCACAATCGAATCCGGGAACGGAGAGCCTGCTGTTCCGGCTCTGACGCTGACAGCGCACTCCGATTACGACAGTGGCACCGTGAACGCGGGTGTGCGGGTGCAGACAGGGTGGGGGTGAAGCGCCCAGGGCGCACCCCCTCAGGGCCCAGTCCAGCGGGGGGACAGGCAGCTTCCGGAACAGCAGCGTGATCAGCGCCCATCAGCGGGCACGTCAGGCTCAGCACGCCCACGACCGAGCTCCTGATCCCCCCACCCCTTTCCTGCTCAGCACAGTCCTGGAGCGCCTCCCGCCTCACACCCCACGGCCCCTTCCGGCAGCCACACCTCTCCCCTGCTCGGTCCCCCCGAAGCCTCACCTCCTGCCACATGCCCCCCACCCACAACCCCACTTGGCTCAGTCCCTCGCCTCCCGCAGGCCCTGCTCAGAGGCCGTGGAGTGGGGGAGCCTCCCGACACCCGGACAGGAGCCCCCCCCACAGGACACACCCTGTATCTGTTTAGGGCCTGACTCCCTGCAGCCCCGGTTACAATGTAAGCACCCCGAGGGCCTAATCACATTCTTGCACCAATCACCAGGAGCTGCCAGGTGCGAGGCAACAATACTGGCCACCAGAGGACGCAGGGAAGGGGTGAGAGGCTGTGGGGGCACCTGGGGGCATCACTTAGGCTCGAGTATCAGGGCAGGCTTCCTGGTGGAGGCGCCATGGCTGCAGGGAACCAGATGAGGACGGAAAGAAAGGGCAGTCCCGGCAGGCAGAACTGCACAAAGGCCCAGACTCCAGAAAGACCTTGATCTGTCCGGAGAAGGTGGGCGTAGCAACAGCCTAGGGCGCAGGAAGGCTGGCCAGGCAGCAGGACCGGGTCACACAAGGCCTAGAAGTTTCTGTGAAGGACTTCACTGTGGTGCATCGGAACAATGGGACAAAGGTTCTAAACAGAGGACTGACAAGCCTGGATTGTGGGCCGTTCTGGCTGCCGTGTGACAAATGGACCACAGGACGTGGCGGAGGCCAGGGTGGGGGCTGGGAGACCGCGGGAGCGCGGCGGCCAGAGGGGGCAGCGCAGACACGTGTGGAAACGGCCGAAGGCTGCCACCCAGCACACTCACCCAGACGGGCTGGGAGACGCCCTCCACCGCCTTCCTGCAGAAGAAGCCGGGGTCGGCCTGGCGCCTCTCCTCGCCCCAGCGGATCATGTCCCGCCGGAAGGTCTCCTTGTAGGCGCTGGCATCCAGGAGTCTCTCGAAGTCCAGGCCGTGCTCCTGCCCAAGGCACACACCCCGTCTCCACCACCAGCCCCACCGCACTGGTCCCTCCTGGGGGTGCCCGCGCCCCCACCCCTCCCCGGGGACCGATGGCTGCGGGGAAAGGGTGCTAGAAGCTAAGAAACCCCAGTGGGCAGCGACGGAAGGCAGGCCTGGGGGGTCCAGAAATGGGTTCGCTGTGACGCGTCAGCGGTTTCCTCTTCGGCAGCGGCTTAGCCTCCAACCAAAGTGGGAAATTTGAAAAGAACCCATCCCTCCTGGCCCCGTCCAGCCCCCACCCCCAGCCCAGGACACCTGCCTCCCGCCTCCCCTCCCCCCACCAAGCTCCTGGCACCTTCCATCCGGCTCCTGCTCGGACGGGCCTGGCCTCTCCTCCCCCGGGACACTGACAAGCAGGAGGGTCCATCCAGGGGCCCTGGGGCGGGACGGGGCTGGAGGTGGGTTGCAGCGCCCCTCCTAACTCAGTGCAGCTCAGCCCCGCCCTCCGGGCCGTCTCTCCCCCTGCAAACTGAAGGGCCGCGCCCTGCTCCAAGGTGAGGCCAGCAGCCACGAGCCACACACTCTCCAGCAGAGGGAGCCTGGCCACCAGGAGCGTTTGTTCTGCGTTTCCATTCGGTTTCCCGTTGCAACTTAAGAAACCCAACACTTTTGTTTCATTTTGGATTTTTGTTTTTTTATGTAGGCTCCACAGCCAACATGGGGCCTGAACTCACAACCCTGAGGTCAAAAGTTCCGTGCTCTTCCGACTGAGCCACCAGCCAGAAGCCAGTGGAATTGTTTTTTACTGGGAATATGAGATGGAGTGACCCAGGCCGGCCTAACCACTTCTTATGAGGTGGTAAAAATGCAAATTCCTGCCCAAGCCCACCCCCACCCCCACGCCCGGCTCACCAGGCTCTTGGCTCATAGGTCGGGAGCAGGGGCTGATCTAGAACTCTGAGGTGGATCGGTGGTTTTCAAACTGCTCCTCAGGACCCTGGGGTTCCCCAGAGGTGCCCAGGCCCCAGTGGGCATGCAGAGACCCCCCTCCTCTTCCCCCCGTCTTCCTGGCCTAGCTACTGGATACAAGGGACTTCCTCATCCAACTTCATTTGGGAAAGATTCCCACTAAAAAAATTTTAAGAGGCACCTGAAGCATCTGGCTCTGGATTTTGGCTCAGGTCATGATCTCATGGTTTGTGGGATCGAGCCCCATGTCTGGGCTCTGCTTGGGATTCTCTCTCTCTGCCCCTCCCCTGCTCACACTCTCTCAAAGTTAAAATAAATAAATGATTGATTTTAAAACCACTGCACCTGTTATCCCCAGGACCCCCAGGCTGCTACAATGCTACAGTGACCCCCCACCTCCCATAAACGGGTCTGCTTGGCTGACGGGAGAAAACCGAATAGCACAGGGGAATACTGCCATGGATACGGACTGATGCGTGGAAGGGAGGCCAGATTCATTCTGTGTGGCCCCAGAAGGCCAGACCCAGGCCAGCTGACCAAGGGGCCAGAAGCACAGGTCCCTGGACAGGTGCACCCAGAAGTCAAGGGCAGAAATCTAAGCAACGAGGGCTCCTCACTGCATGGGAAGCCGGTCTGACCCTCCAGGGTCTCTGTCTGAAAGCTAAGGCTCTAAAAGTTCCCATTTAGTTTTTACAATCCCTTTTCTTAAAAATACTTATTTTTGTAAGAGAAAGAGAGAGAACACGTGTGCGTGCAAGTGGGGGAGGAGCAGAGAGAGAAGGGGAACAGAGAATCCCAAGCAGGCTCTGAGCTGTCAGCATGGAGCCCCACATGGGACTCCAACTCACAAATCTTGAAATCATGACCTGACCTGAAAGTCGAACTGAGCCACCAAGGCGCCCCTACGATCCTTTTTTTTTTTTAATCCACATGGCCCAAACTTCAAGTTACATATTTGTTCACAGTGAAAAATCTCTGCTCCTCCCTGGAGGCACCCAGTGACCATCTCCCGTGTGTCCTGCCCTGGCCTCACACAGCCCCAGCACTTGCAACAGCGAATACAAGGAGGGCACCCCACAAATATTCACTAAGTGGCTGAACATATGTGCAAATATATTTATAACTCTTCTCCACTTGTATACAAATGGAGCATTCTCTATGCACAGGCACATTTCTACATCTTGCTTTTGTCACTTAACAATAATCTTGACAACTCAGGTGACCACATTTCTCAGGGGAGAATTCTGGACGCCGACGAATAACACAGCATCAGAGCGCACAGCTCGCGTCCACGGCATTTCCCGGATACTCTCTGGGGAAGTGGCCTGAACCAAGTGACAAGGTGAAAATGGCCCCAAACGGTCCAGCGGTGGTCGTGGAGACCCTGCTAGTGACAAGAGCTGGCTCCTTCCAACCCACCAGAGCTGCAGGCCCACCACGTACCTGGGCATACTGCTTCTTGAGCGGCCCGGACAGCCGCAGGACAGCGCACACGTCTGCTCCGAGTCTGAGGACAGGGGGAACCGAGCCCAGTTAGCCTGGTTTCCAGGAGAGAAGTCCAGGAGACTGAAGTCTCTCTTCTTCCTTTTTTTTTAAGTAGGCTCCACACCTGTCGTGGGCCTCGAACTCAGGACCCTGAGATCCACAGCCACAGGCTCTACCACCTGAGCCAGCCGGGGGCCCCTCTGCAATTGCACTTCAGCTACTAGTATCTGTGTAACCGTCGCGCCTTACCTTCCCGGATCCTAACTGTTCATCTATAAAGTGGGACAGCATTCTCTGTTCGGCCTCGTACAGGATTATTACAAAACTACTACAAAACTGGAATGTGGGAGTCTCGAACCTCACAGGCAGGACAAACGTTACAATTACGCTGCGTACGTCCGCCACTGGCAAAGTTCAGGCTCGATGAGGTCGCTGCTGCGCCCTTCAACTAGCTCTCACGGCCCGGGTATGTCAGCGAGCACGGACGTGGTCCATCACAACTGAATTCACTCATTCAGTTGTTCAACGGACTCAAGCAACCACCTGTTGGGCGCTGCGTCTGGACCCAGGTACCCCGTTCCTGCCCTGACCGTGAGCTGCTCGCAGATTCACTCAAACACCGACACAGCGAGACAGCTCTTCTTACTTCTGTGTTCAGACAAGGAAACGGAGGCAGGGAGAGAGCTGCCACACTCAAAACAACACAGCAAGTAACGAAGCCACTGTGGATACAGCGCTAACACCAGCCAGCATTTCCTCCCCGTGGCCGTACTCGATGGCAAGAACTGTTCCGAGCCCTTCACGGGCATGATCTCCTGGCATCCTTACAACCACCCGATCTTTACCCCCATTTCACGGATGACAAAACCGAAACACGGAGTGGGTAAGAATCCTGTGCAAGGTCCCAGGCAAACACGGGGGGGTCAGGCTGGAAGCCCGGCAGTCCAACTGCACAGACTGGTCCTGACCACGGCCTGACTCCTGTGTTAAGACCAAGGAGAAATGCAAGCAACAAAGGTGGTGGAACCCTGGTGCCGAGCAGAGGCGACCTCTGCCCCCGCCCCCACCCCCGCCTGCGCTCCCGCTTCTGCGCCTCCGGGTCCCCGTCCCGCACAACTGCCCGCCCACGGCGCTCAGGGGAAACACGGGGCGGCAGACACAGCAAGTGGACTCCCTCCTTGGAGCCAGACTCAAGCTGAATCTGAATCCTGGGTCCACGGATCCCTCTGTAGCCCCCCCACCTTTCAGGGCGTCCTCAGCTGCTAACCCCCCAACAGGGCATCTAACAAAGGGGTCTCGAGGCTCGACGGGACCGCGCACTGCGGACTCCACGACCCCCGACCACCGGGCGGCCGCCCCTGCAGCTGTCGACCGTCTGCTTCGCGACCCACGCCGACCGCACCCCAAGCCCCCGTCCGCGCCCCGCCCCGTGGACACCTGCTCTGCAGCGCCTCGGCCACGAAGTCCTTCCCGGACTTCCTCTTCCCGCTGAACAGCAGCACCAGGCGCGGGGCGCCTCCCCGCGGGGCCATGCGGCCGCCCCCGCCCCGCCGCGCTCTCCGCTCCCCCCGCCCCGCACGCCGGGCGCTGCTCCTGCGCAGCCGCGGAGAGGCCTGTCCGCGCGCAAGGCCCCCGCCGCCGAAACACGGAGGGAGGGCGTGGCTCCCAGGGCGGCCGTCCCCGAAATTCGCTCCCCCACAGAGCTCACTTGGAACAGCCCGGCCCCGCCCAGAGCCTGACGTCACGCGGACACAACCATTCTCCTCGTAGGGGGCGAGGCCTCTAAATCCCCCGAGGGGAGCGCCACGTCGCCTGCCACACGGCCCTGCAAACACTGCGAGAAACGACCGAACGAGATCGCGCTGCAGAGGCCTGCGGGCCCGCAACGCATGCGCGCCACCCAGTCTGTCTGTCCCCGCAGCCAACGTGGGTCCTCCCGGAAGCCACCCGCGGCTGAGGCGCCGGGGGCGGGCGCGTGACGTCACGCGGGGCGGGGCGGGGCGGGGCGGGCTTGGCGGCGGCGCCCCCTCTGTTCCGCCTGGAAGCGCGGGGACCGCCGCGAAGCGCTGACCCCTCGGGCGTGGGCTCTGGGGCGGGGAGGCCAGCCCGGGACGCGACGGCCTGGCCCTCTGCGGAGTCCAGCGCCCAGTCGCGGGCTGCGACGGTGTGTCCCCCCCCGAAGGCCCGCCGCGGCGACAGCCGGTCCCAGAGCAGTGAGCGCCGTGGCCGTCAGCCGGGCGCGCGGCCCGCAGCGCGGAGCTCGTCAGAGCGGAGCCCGGAGCCCGTTCCTGAAACCCAGTCACTCGAGGAGGAGCGGGAGGGGCCCCGGGCCGGGAAACGCGGCGCTGGAGCGAGGAAGGAATGGCCACGGGTTAGCTGCAGAAAGGACAGGCTCCAGGAAGGCCTTCTTCTTTTTTTTTTTTTTTAATGTTTTATTTATTTTTGAGAGAGAGAGAGAGAGAGACAGCGTGAGCAGGGGAGGGTCAGAGAGAGAGGGAGTCACAGACTCTGAAACAGGCTCCAGGCTCTGAGCTGTCAGCACGGAGTCCGACGCCGGGCTCGAACCCACAAACTGTGAGATCATGACCTGAGCCGAAGTCGGACGCTCAACCGACTGAGCCCCCCAGGCGCCCCAGGAAGGCCTTCTTTTTGAAGCAACTGTGAGATCACGCGCTTATCAGTGCACTTAGAAGGCAGCACCGAGGGGGGCTTTAATCCCAGCCCGGACACCTCTCAGGTCACCCTGGTTCATCACTGGCCACTCATAGGGTTGGGGTGAGAAGGAAATGAGAAAAATACAGTGTAGAATGAAAACCCTTCGCACGTTCTCACGCACCATCCCGACGTGGTGGTGTTATTTATGCCGAGCACGTTGTGGTTTTGGAATTCAGCCCAGGATCAGCTCTTCCAGCCCACCTCCGCCGAAGGCTCAGATCCCACCTCTTCTGCCCGTAGAAAGGACTCAGAACTGCCCCCACTTTCTCCCTTCACCTGTCTCAGACCCCGCTCCTGCCTTTCCGGTCCCCGCTGGAATTCCCAACTGATGATCAGAATATCCTAACGTCTTCGAAAAACTCTCCTGCTCCCTGCCCCAGCTGCGTCCCCGTCCCCTGCTGCCCTCTCAAATAGGGTCTTATCGCCACCCGCCCAGCCCGCAGATCTCAGCAGAGGCCATCTGTGGCCTCCTTCCTTCCCATTTCAGCTTCCCGACCTTCCCTCCCGTGCTTCTTGGAAAAACTGGCTCCTGAAAGGCTCGTCACCACTGGGCTGGATGGCCTTTGCCCTCCTCAGTGGTGACAGCCACCACTCCTGGCACTCAGCCACGGGCTCCCGTCGCCAGTGTCTGGGATCTCACGGCCTGCATGGTCTGACCACTCCGTCCCTAGGCCTCAGACACCAGCTCCCGTGGAAACGCGCTGGGCCTTGCCGTCCCCAGCCCCGTTCAGCCTGCAAAAGCACACCCCCAGCCACCCTGCCCTCCAAGGTCACTTGTCAAATAGTCCCCAGAACAGTGTTCCCTCTCCGGGACACTGCGAGCCCTTGAAACTCTGTTATGTGACATCTGCTCTTCCCTCCACAACCAAAAAGAACCCGCATGAGAGAGTATGTGTGAGAAGCCTCTGAGAGCTACGCAGTGTGTGTGCAAACGTGAGGCGCCGCTCAAGCGGGAGGAGCGGGACTGTCCGCAGGGGCACAGACAAGCCGGGAAGCAGCGACCAGGGCCCTTGGGGGCTGCGATGGGAGGCCAGGCTCGCGGACGTGCTGCCTCGCTGGACTGCCTCTCGGGCTCCAGAAGGTGATGCTCGAGGCAGCCAGTGCTGCGGCTCCACGACGCAGGAACACAATTACCCCAGGGGGTCACCCCTCACTAAAAAGGCGGACCGCCTGTGGGGCACCTGGGTGACCCGGTTGGTTAGGCATCTGACTCTTGATTTCAGTTCAGGTCATGATGTCCCGGTTCATGGATCAAGCCCCGCGTCGGGCTCTGTGCTGACAATGTGGAATCTGCTTGGGATTCTCTCTTTCCCTCTCTCTCTGCCCCTCCCCTGCTCACGCATGCTCTCTTACAAAATAAATAAACACAAAATTTTAAAAAGAGACACTGGCTTCACTGACCCAGAAAACTGCTTGGAAGTCAAGTCCAGGCCTGGCATCTGGGAAGCCCGCTCACTGTGTCACAGCTTGAGCCTGCAGGGCACCAGGTCCTACGGCTCTGCAGGGCTGAGAGGAGGGAGGGGCTGGGCTCAGCGCTGGCTCCCCCTCCAAGGCCAGCCTGCCCCATGGGTGCTGCCCGGGCTCAGGGGCGCCACCAGGTCCCCTTCCTCCCGCTTCAGGCTCCTCCTCTCCTGGCCATTGTGCAGCTGGCGCTTCTGTGCTGATGACCCTGCGTCAGGGGCCCGCGCCGCCGGGCAGAAGGAGGCTGACGGGGTGGGGGGTGGGGCGGGGAGGGGTGGGGCGGGTAGTGCAGCAGGGAAGAGAGGCAGCTTGGGAGCTGTCCTTGGGAGCTGATGGGAGAGACACCCCCTCAGTCGTTCATGCAACACGTATGTAAATGTCTGAGCCGAGGCCGGGGACGCGCTGGGGACCGGGACGCGCTGGGGACCGCGCCGGGACCGCCGGAGCCGCGACAGCAAGCAAACCAGAGCCTGCTCTCCGAGAGCGTTTACTCTCCTGAGAGACAGGCAGTGATAAAGCGGCTTAGAAACGAGGCATGAGAAATTGTATCCCAAAACTGGAGCAGGGACACGGACATAAATTGCCGCTTGCGCAATGCTCTGACCGAAGCTGTAAGTGGCTCTACGTGTTGCCGTTGTACGGTTCCCCCCCGCCGGAGCCCCCCCCCCATCATTCTCTGTGGAGCAGACTCTGACCTGCACTTCAGCGCTTGGCCTGTGCCCGCCTCCTCCCTGACCCCCACCCTCTGACTTGATGCCTGTTTCCCGTGCTCCTGACACACCTGGGCTCACTGTACCGCCGCACTGCGCTTACATCTCTGCTCCACACGGGTAGGAGTTCTGTTTCCTGGGCATTTACTCTGTGCCAGGCCTTTACTCAGTCGTATGACATAAACACTACTATCCCTGCTTAAAGATGAGGCAACTTGAAGTGGCGCAACTATTAAATTTTTTTACGTTTATTTATTTTGAAAGAGAGACAGTGTGAGCAGGGGAGGGGCAGAGAGCGAGCGAGAGAGAATTCCAAGCAATACCGTGTCGTCAGCACAGAGCCTGACGTGGGGCTCGAACCCACGAAACCATGAGATCATGACCTGAGCCAAAACCAAGAATCGGACGCCATCCAGGCGCCCCGAGGAGCTCAATTATAATGAGGCTCTTTATAATTGAGAGATTTGCCCAGGCATCTATTAAATAGATTATTGTACCCAGCGCCCAGCCCCCTGGGGCCCCACTGCAGCGAGAAGGAGCAAACGCTTCTAAACAGACAGGTGGACCGCCAGAGACTTCGGGCCCGTCCCCTCTGGTGACCCGCCTTCCCTAAGTTGCTAAGCGCTTGGTGAGGGGGCACCCAGAGGAAGGACAGGCGCGGCCAGCCCTGACTTTGTAAGTTGTCCGGCTTTAAAAAATGACACACAAGGACGTCGCAGGAGGGGAGGGGCTGCTCGGTCAAGGTCATGCCAGGATGGCATCGAACTCTCACCAGACAGCGCCCCTCCCAACAGACCCACAGAAAGCTGGATTCCCCTGCTCAGTCCTCGGTCTACGAATTCTCCCCATCACCGTGAGATACGAAAGCGGCTTTCGCTTTTATGGCTGAGGAAACCGGGGCACAGATCAACGAGCGAGCGCTGTGCGGCCAAGGTCAAACGAGGGCGGTCTGCCTCCAGCACTCGGGGAGCGTCGAGCGTGCTAAAAGGCTAACTGGCCCTGGGTGGCGGCCACGGCTAACTCTGGACTATGATGCAAGAGCAAACAGGATCGTTTCCTGAGCGAGTTCTGTCCCCCTGGTGGGGCCCGAGCTCAGGGGCCCGAGACCGGGAATCGTGCGCTCCACCGACTGAGCCAGCCGGGTACCCTTCAACAAAGGGTTTTTTTAAAATAAAGATTCAGGATTTAGAAAAATATTTTTGTTTTTCTATTAGATTATCGTGTATGGAATGTCAGCTTTGGAGCTGGGGAACTGACCCGGCTTCTGCTGGCATTGAGGAGACATGTAGTGATTTCATTTCACTGTTTTTAACTCCCTTGGTGACAGACGTTGGTATTCTCAAAAGGACACGGACAGACTTGGCTCCAAGTCAGGTGCTAGAAGTGGTCGAGCTGGGTCTGGTGGCCTCCTCGCAGCCAGGGGGGCTCCGGGACCCCCGAGCCCCGCCTTGGCACGCAGCGGCAGCTCCGGGCCTGTGTCCCTGCCCCCTGCCAGAAGGCATGTCCAGGGGCTGGCGCCGGGCCAGGCCCTGGGAAGCGCTGCATGAGCGACTGACAAAAATAAATGAATGAGCAAATGGACGGCTCTTCGGGGAGAGTCTGGAGGCCAGGTCTTCACTCCCGAGGCTAGAAGGGCATTTGGGGGCATCCTCAAGGCCGAGCCTCGTAACCCCATGCCCAGCTGTTCGGGTCCCAGGTGGCTCCCCAGGCGGCCTCCCCTCTGCAGCCCTCCACGGCCACAGCCTCCCCTCTGTCCAGCCTCCGCCCCTCCGAGTGGCCACCGCCAGACGTCCCTCCAGTACGAGCCGCGGGTGATGTCCAAGCTCAAGGGCAGCGGGAGGAAGAGCGGGTTCCTCTGAGCCTTGCCGTAGAGCCTACACAAACACAAACAGAGGAGGGGAGGGAGAAGGGGACTCTTAGCGGTCAGCAGCCAAGGGCTCGGGCCGCTGACCTGCCCCTGGCAAGCTTTGTGACCTCGGACAAGTCACTTCTCTCTTTGGGCCTCGGATCTCACTCACGTCTGAACCAAAGAGGCTGTGGCTTTGCGCCTGTGAAGGGCCTTCCAGACCCAGGCTTCTCCTGCCCACAAGCTGGGCCACAGGGGGCCAGAGGGGAGGTGCTTCCGGGGCCTGGTGCCCACGTGGCCCGGGGGGCACAGGGACCAGACACAGACACAGCTGGGGCTCGGGCTCCTGGCCCAGGGCCGGTGGGGGAGGGTGGATAGCACCGGACATTTCGAGTGCCCACTGGTGGCCCTGGGCCTGTCCAGCAACCATGCGACCTTAGGCAAGCCACGCCCTCTCTCTATGCTGTTTACTCGTCTGTAAGCAGCTACTGTGGTCTCACCCTCACGGTCTACTTGTCCGTGAGACAGAAGAGCCAAAAAGCCCGTGGCCCAAGTGGAGGAGGGGGGCGGCCAGTTTCTGCGCAGGCCTCACGCCACGCGGGGTTTCCCACGAGCTGCGTCCGCCAGGGCCCAGGGCCACGTGAGCCAGCGTGGCGGGCCAGTGTGGCCCATGGGAGGCTGACCTTGCACAGGGGACTAACCCTTTCCTCTCCACGGTGCACGCCCTCACTTTCCGCCTGTCCTGCCCCAGCCTGACGACCTGCCCCTCTGACCCTCAGCAGACAGGTCACGCCCCATGCAGGGGGGCGCCCCCTCCTTCAGGCCCAGTAAGGTTAAGAGCCTGATGCCGGTCGGAACTTCTCCAAGGGGTCTGACTAGGGGGGCAGGGGGATGCACAAGCAGGGAGCTGTGGGTGACCTGCTGGGAGGCGCCAAGCCCAGCTGCCTCCCCCTCTCCACCCCACCCCTGCAGGACCAGCTCTGTCCTTCCTCGTCCTTTGCCAGAACTGCAGGGGACGCGGTCAGCCACCTGCCCCGGGGCCGGGAAGCCCCGTGTGGCCTGGCTTTCCCCTGGTCTGTCCCACCCAGGCCTGGGGCGCTCGAGCTCCAAGTTGGCCGCACTGCCTCCCTCCCGGCTGCTGGCCGACTCCCCGTAAGCACCCGTCACACCCCTGCCGCCAGCTGCACTGCACCCACACCCAGGTGCCCATGGCAAAGCCCTCCTTAGACTCGCAGGTGGGCCTGTGGGAGTCCGGTGAGCATGAACTTAAACATGTGGCCACAGGCCGTTCCCCCTCCCCGCGCCTCCCCTCTGTCCTCATCCCAAATCCTCCTGTCCTTCAAAGTCCAGGTCAAAGGCCAGCCTTCCCTCCTCTTCAGGCTCCGCGTGGACTCCTCTCTGGCACCGCGAACAGAGAACTTGTAAATTCTACCGCGTGAAACCCATCGAGCTAGCCTGGGGGGGCAGGGGGGACACCGGGGGCTGCACAGGGTGCGCAGAATGAGATGCAAGCCAGCACCCCGCCCCCAGCTCCTGCCTCGTGGTTTGGGAAGGAGTGCCCTCTCCTCCCGTGGTCCTAGCTCCCAGGGCCCGCTCCCTCCTCAGAGAATCACGCTTCCTGGCGGTACTCTGCCCTATGGGAGTGCTCCGGTGTCCACTGTGCTGATGGGGGAGCTCACCGCGAAAGCAAGGGGGCACCTGGCCTGAGGCCCACAAGGTGGGCACCGGTGGCGACCGGAGACTGGTTTTCCCATCAGAGCTTGCTCAGACCAAAGGTCTGGGAAGGAGAGACCTGGGCAGGGCCTCCATCGGGCCCAGATTGAAGAGGAGGGGGTAAGTGGGGCGGGGCCTCTTCTGGAAGCTGAGGGGGGAAGGGGCAGCTCCTCAAGCATCAGCAGGCAGGTAGCCCAGGGGTAAGATGGGGGGAGGGGCTGCTGTCGTAGGGGTGCAGGACCAGGCAGGCCAGCCCCCCCTTGCCCCATGAGCATGTGGAGGGGGAGGGGCCAGGAACCCCTGCATCAGGGTGGCCCCAGGAGGTCCCCCAGGCAACAGCTGGCCAGCCTGGCAGAGGTGGCTGGGAGAGCGTCTTGGGAGGAACATATGCCCCTGACCTTCAAGGAGCTTATGGGGGACGGGGAGGGGGGTAGAGTGAGGGGCAGGGACGGGAGGCAGCAGTGGCAGACACGGGCACAGATGAGAAGTGAGTCTGGGGACCAGCCAAAGGAAGCAGGAGGCACCCCTGACTCAGGAGATTCCCCATGTGGCCCCTGCCCCTGGGGCTGAGCTCTTGGGGGGGGAGGAGCGGGGGCAGGGAGGGCAAGGTCTCAGAGAAAAGGCCAGAAAGGCCTAGAGCTTGAACCGAGGGGTCCAGACCAGACCCTGGGGAGCCACACAGGGCTGGGGCAGAGTCCAGGGGGTCTGCCCCCAGGTTCCCCCACCCCTCACCCCTGTGGGAGGGGGGTGCCCCCCACTCTAGCCCCCCTTGGCTCATCTCTGCCTGCTGGCCCCATGACAGAGGGCGCATCCTGTGACCTGGACACTGGTATCCCCCTCTGCCAGAGCTGCTGTGGGTCCACAGGGGTGAGGGAGAGGGGCCTCAAGTCCTGTGTCCTGTGATGGGTGTGAGGGTCACTACCCAGGCAGCCCAGACATGGGGTGACCAGTGCCCAGTGCCCCTGGCGCCCTGACCTTCCCCAGCAGACCCTTTGGGCTCATGGCTCCCCTTTTCTCCCAGATGCAGCAGCTGCGGAGACTTCCGGCTCAGGACTCCTACTCCCTGAGGGGGTAAGAAAGGGCAGGGGGCCTGGGGGCCCTTCCCCGCCTCCCCGAGACTTTGTGATGCTTTTCAGACCCTGAAAAGCCCCCAAGCATCCGCAACCTCTGGGAACCCAGGGAGGCCAGGCTGTGCCCCCTCCCCTAATTCCCCGGGGTGAGGAATCTGGCCTCCCTTCTAGCCCGAACCCTCGCCCTGGAAACCCAAGGTGACGAGTCAGCTGTGCAGGCAGCGTAAATTCTGAGCACCTGCAAGAGGTGACGGATGTGAACAGGATAAAATAGGTGTCCCAAGAGGGGACGAGGGTCCAGAGGGGAGGAGGGTCCGCAGACGGAACGGCCGTTCGCAGAGCCAGGAGGCCAAATGCAGGCCTGGCCGGGGACCAGCTCATGTCTGCTCCTCCCAACCCCCTCCCCGGAAGACTCAGGCCCCAGCCCCCGCCCCCCGCCCTCTGCCAAGGAGGAAATTCTTCCTTAGGTCTAACTGGGGTCCCTCCTGCTGCCGATGCGGCTCCACGCGCTGTGACGCCTCCTCACACAGGGTGGGCTCCTGGTTCAGTGCCCAGCCGGCAGCCCGCAGGGGCCCATGGGCTCACAGGCCTCGGGCGGCCAGCGGTCCCTCCGGAGCCCCAGCCGCAGCCGCCCTCCCCTTCCCAAGCCCTGCGGGAGGCCAGGTCCTGCAGCAAACGTGGAGCCAGGGCGCCACCTAGTGGCTCCACAGCCCGGAGCCTGGGCGTCCTCTGCCGGCTCCTCGCACCCAGGATCCCTTGAGCAACAGCTTGAGTGCCACGTACAGAAAAGGCATTTTGCTTACATTGCTTTATTTAATTCCCCCCCGCCCCCCACCAATCTCTTTGTTTGAGGATCAGAAACCCACGCCTCCTGCCCGAGATCTCTCAGCCAGGACTTGAGCCCGAGGCTCACACTGCAAACCCATGTCCCTCGGCAGCTGTGAGCTCCAGCCCCGAGGGCCAAGGCTGGTGCAGAGGGTGAGGTGGGGGACAAGGCGGGTGTCCCCTGGGCTTACACGCCAGCCCAGTGACAGAGCCCCCAGCCAACGGCATTTTCCCAGGTCTGAGTCTTCAGTTCCCACGAGGAGGTGGGGCCCCTTCAGCTCCTGGGGACGGCTGCTTCCAGACGTAACGACACCCCAGGGAGAGCCCTCATGCTGGGCCTCCCGCCAGCACCAGCCCCGTCCCAGGGGGCACAGGCCAGTGTGTGCAGCCAAGGCGCCCCTCTGGGGGCACATGCGTGCGAGGATGAAGGCTCTCTGGCAGCAGAATCAGAATCCCAACCCCCCTCGCTCCCCCCACCCTGCCCACGGGCCCCCAAGCATTTGCACAGATTTGCATAGACAGCAAGGCAGGTCCAGCTAAAGCCTTTTCTTAGCAGAAGTGGCATCGGTGGAAGCCTGCGTGACTGCCTCTCTCCTGAGGAACTAGAGAAGATGACAGTTCAACGGTCCCCAGGGTTAGGGGGCACCAGGCCTCAGCCCCTCCCTGGGCTCCGAAAGTGTCTGTCCTTCTTCCCTGACCTGCGGGGAGACCGGGCGGGGGCCGGAGGAGGCCTTCAGAACCACGCCGCGTGGCGAGGGGCTTCCTGTGGCAGCGGGGACCGTCCCCCTAAGGCGCCCACCACATCCAGGGACACCCCCTCCCCCCAGCGCGAGGGCCCCGCCGGGGAGGCAGGAAGGCGGGGAGCCTCCTCAGCCCTGGATGGAAGTACTCAGGAGGCAAGGTTCCCCCCGGCCCGAGGCAGCCCCAGGACCACCGTGGGGCGAGCACAGGCCCCCTGACCTCGGGGGAAGGCAGGAGCGTCTCTGGATGCTGCTCTAAGAGCAGCCCGCTGTGGATTACGAGTGGCTCAAACTAAGACTCCAACTCAGGACGCCCTCCCGTCCCCCCGGCCCCCAGCTGCCCACCTCTTTTTCAGTGCCTTGTCTCCAAAGAAGTGGCTGAAGATGAAGCCCTCAAAGTCATCCACCTCATCGTCATCACCCGTCTGTCTCACTGCCGCCTCTTCCAGGCTGTCCTCCAAGGCATCCACAAAGTCCCGGAAGCGGAGGCGGTCGTGGCGGAAGATGCCATCCTCGCCGAAGTAGGCGGGCGAGAGCGGCAGCTCCTGGCTCAGCGGCCCGGCCCAGGGCAGCCGCGCCAGGTAAGCAGTGAGCAGAGAGGCCAGCTCCTGGAGCCGCACGGGGGCCAGCTCCACCCCGAAGGCCAGGCCCTCCTGCCGGGCACACTCACGCACGCCCGCGCAGCCCTGGGGCGCCCGGTACCTGCGCCTCGACAGCTCTGCCCAGGGAGCCGGGGGGTCACGGCCCTCGTTAGCGCCCTCCCTCCGCTGGGGGTGCTTCTGCCGCTCCACGGAGGGGTGAGGGCCCCCACTCTTCCTCGGGGGCTCCTTGGGGCCCGGCCGCTTGGCGTCCTTCCTGCTGCCCCACTGCGCGCCCCCCGGCTCGCCCTCCCCCCACCCCCCTGCCGCCTCCCTGTCCTCACCCCCCCGGCCCTTCCTTCTCTCCCCACCAGTCCCCCCCTTCCCGTACTTCCCGGGCTCGGCTTTCCGGTCCCCCTGCCCTTCCCGCCGCGCCTCCTTTCCACTCCGCTCGCTGGCACTCTGGGCGCGGGGCTCCGGGCGCCTGGCCTCCGAGGCGTTGGCAGCCGCCCCGGGGCGCTGGCCCCCCGTCTCCAGGGCCCCTCGGCCCGCGCCCCGCAAGCTCTGCTCCAGGTCCTGCCGCTGCCGCCCCAGCTCGCGCTTCAACGCCCGCTGCTCCCCGGGGACCCCGCCGGCCGGGGAGCCCCTGGCCCCGCCGACGCACGCCCCGTCGGGGCCCCGCGCGCGGTCGGCCCCC
>NW_024081022.1:180807-249313 GCF_003009895.1 Hyaena hyaena
GGGGGGCAGCAGGCACGCCAGCCGCGCCTGGGCCTGGCGGGAGGGGTGTGAACAGAGAACCGGGAAGACGACCTAACTCCAGGGGCTGGAGGGGACGGAGGCAGGAGGCAAGCAGAGGCGACTTCCCTGGGGCCACAAGGGCAGACACCCCCGCGTGCCCACCTGGAGCTGCGCCTGCAGCAGCCGGATGTCCTGGTTCTCCCTGGCAAGCTTGTCCAGCAGAAGGGCCATGTTCTGCAGGCCGGGCACGCCGTCAGGGGGCGCTGACGCCTGCAGCCCCTGCCCCAGCCCATCCTAGGGGCACAGGGGCCAGTGACCCCCCGTCCCACAGCCAGGCTGCCCCCACCCTCCCCACGCGCGCCCTGCACGGCGTCCGGCACCTCCACGTCCAGGACCGCGTCCGGGAAGACCTGCAGCTGTGCTTCCTCCGCAGGCCCTGCGGGAAAGCGAAGTCCCGAATCCGGCCCCCCCACCCCTCACCCCTGCACACACACGGTCACCCTCCTGCCCTGCCTGCCCTACGGGTCACCCTGAACAGCTGGAAAGGTAGTAACCGCACAGCCCAGCGGCCCTACTTCTGGGGCAGAGAAGCGCCCCCAGGGGCCTCCCTCAGGCGGCGCAGGCACCAGCCGGGGCCCCTCCGAACTCACCACTGTCAGACTCTGGGAGGCCACCTGAGGAAGGAGACAGAGGGGCTTGGTGAGGCCAGGGCGGGGGGGGGGGGGGGGGGGGGGCCGCGGGGCCTCGGCAGGGAGGTGCCGCTCACCGGAGAGGAGGAGGAGGCTTCCCAGGCCCAGCAGAGCCAGGGCCCAGACGAGACACTTGTTGAGGGAGATGCCGAGCTCCCCGCCCGCACCCTCGCCACGGGCCTGGCCCTCCACGCCCAGGGCCGCCGTGGGCAGAGGGGTGCTGGGCTCCCGGCCCCGCCGCCTCCGCAGCCCCCCCACGTCCACGTCCACGTCCACGTCCGTGTCGTCCTCGCTGCTGGAGCGGCGGGCCTCCTCGGCGGGCCAGGCTGGAGAAGGGCGGACACAAGGCGGTGAGGCGACCACAGACGGAGACCTCGACGGGGACCCTGCAAACTCAGGGGGCAGCTCCTCCCTAAAAGCACCCCCTCCACACATGCCTCCACCAGCTCCCTCCGCAGCTCCTGGGCCCCCCGGGCGCTGCCTCGCAGGCCCCCCGGCCCTCCCTGGTCCTCAAGGCGAGGGTCCTGAGGGGCCCGGCCGTCTCCCTGCGCGGCCACCCCCACCATGGACTGTCCCCCACAGCAGACGAGGCCCAGTCCACAGACCCCGACCCGGCCTCCCCAGAGCCAGGACCGCCCACCGTCCCCCAGTGCCCTCGCGGGGTGTCCCCTGCCCGCGGCACCCCGCCCGCCACACTGGCGCACCCCCCACCCCATTCAGAGAACAACCCCACTGCTACCACCCGGCCACCTAAGTCCTCCCCGGGGCCACCCCCCCACACCCGCCGCGTGTCTGCCCACCTCCAGCTTTGCGTGAGCACCTCCTCCCTTGTGCCCCGAATGGCCCCAGGCCTCGGCCTCTCCCTCCACCCCGTCCCTCGTCTCCCTCTTGGGCAGAGGCGGATTCGTGGGCCCCTTAGCCACAAGCCGCGGGCACAGCCTCCTTAGCACAGCCCGGGGAGGGGGGTCCCTCTGCTGATGGCACAGCCGGGCCTGCAACCTCTTCTCTTCTTCCCACCCTACTGGCCCGGAGCCTACTCCGTTCGAGCCTCCGCTCAACACCCCCTCCAACGTGAACCTTCCCCGACCGTGCCCGTCTCTCCCTCCCCTCCCTGCACCTGTCCCCGGCTGAACCTCCGAACCGCCCTCCCCTCTGGAGGGAGCACTGTAATCCCACCTCCTTTTCCCAAGCTCTTGGTCTAACTTGCATTTTGGCTCAGACCACTCTGCCTCTCACGCAGGCCACGCACCACCCGCCCTCCCTCCCGGGCCCAGAGCTGATGTAGGAAAGAGGCTCAGGGAGCATCTAGAAGCGAGAAAAGGGGTCCGTGGCACAGGGGAAGAGTCAAGCAGACCGGGGCCCCGCCAATCACCAGCTTTGTGACCTTGGTCACACTGACACCTTGCCCCTCATGCCTTCCAGAAGGAGAGGGAAAACAGAGACAAGAAGGGCTCTCACCTGCGCTGGGAGATGAGGGCAGGCTCTGCGGGGGGCTGTGGCACTCAGGGTCCCGTGCATCCTCCAGGCCTGCCACCACAGGGGCCTCCTCCGAGTCTCCCTGGACCAGAGTGTCTCCCGGGCCAGGAGGCTTCGTAGCGGAGCCGTCACCTTCCGGGACACCCTGAGCAGACACAGCCATGAGCAGCTCTGGACCCCCGCCCCCGCCCCTAGCTTCCCTCCTCAACTCAGTGAAGTCCTCACCTTGGCCTCGGTCTTCTCGGGCAGAATGGGACCACACTGGGAGCTTTCACTCTGGAAGGGGGTCCCTGTAGTGGATGAAAAGGCCCGGGAAAAACACCACCATCCCCCGGTGAACTTCCTACACAGCCCTCTGGCTCCCGCTTAGAAGGGGCAGGAGAGCCCAGAAGGTGGAAGGCGGCTGCACCCCACCGCCCGGAGGGCCCTGTCACCTTCTCCGCCCACAGCAGCTGCCTCGGCGCAGCTCCAAGGGGCCTGGGGAGCGCTCTCGTCTTCCGGGTCCGTGCTGCATCCTGGGCCCAGGGTCTCCACGGGCAGCCCCTACGGGAGCACGGGGTGCTCTGCTGGGGTCCCCGGGGCCAGCCGCATGGGGACCCCCACCCACATCTCACAAAAACCTACTACGTACAAGAAGGAGCTGATGCAAGGTGGGCGGCGGGGGCCTCAGCTCCCGTCCCTGGTCTTCCTAACCTCCCCCAGCCTCCCCTGACAACCCCCGGCCCCCTGCCCTCCCCTAATCTGTCCTGACGCCCCTGCCACTGCGAGGAACTTCCAGAGGCTGTTTCCCGGCCAAGAAGAAGTGCGGCTGGACTGACACCAGGTCACATAGGAACCTGGTGCCGCCCACTCTCCCAAAGAAGCCAGCTGAAGCTGGGGTCTCCCGCCCCCCCACAAATGAAAGCTGCTGATTGGCTGGAAGGTGGGAGGCCAGCAAGGCAACAGAGCCCCCCGGCCGCCCAAACCCAAGGTCACAGCCATGTTCCCCACGGGTTTCCTAGCAGCCGTCCACTCTCGACGGGCCGCCCGCCTTACACGCATCTTCCAGGCTTTTCTGGGCTCCACTGCCCCACACGCAGGCGCCAGCAGCCGACAACCCGCCGGCCCCGCTGGGCTCTCCCCTCCCTGCGCACCCCTGCCCAACAGGCCGCCCACTCACCAGAGCAAGGCCCCACAACCCCTCCAAGAATCGATCTGTGCCTCAATCCGTTTCTGGGCAGTTTTCAAACCACTCGCTTCTCACGGCCACCCCTCTAAGCCACAAACCACCACCCCCTCTTATAGCGGAGAACAGAGAGGAGGAAGGCCCAGGGTCCTTCTGGGCCAGGGCTCTGGCCCCAGTGCCTGTGTCGTGCCCCAGCTCCCTGCCCTCACACCCCTCCCCCGGCAGTTCTAACACCCCGAGTCACGTGGCCTGGGTCCCTTGAGGAGCTTTCTCCGGCCTCCTCCCTTCTCAACAGCTTTGAGGGCACATGAACCCACCGGCTTCCTGACCCCACTGCGAGCTGCGCCACTGGACATTCAAATTACTCCCTCGCACATCCCACCCGCGGGCAGGGACTGTCCCAAGTCCCCCGGACTCACGGCCGTTCTGTGATTCCCCCTCAGGAAGGGGCCTGCGTGCCCGGGCCCGGCCCTCGAGGCCCGTTCAGGGCTCCAGGCTCCGACCCCCACCCTGCTCCAACGCCAACACACGCCTCCATCTCACCCCAGGCACTTCCTCAGTCTCCCCAGAAACGGCCTTCCTGCTGTTGCCTCAGAAGTTCTGAGGCACAGGGGTCCCCCACTCCCAGGAGCTGATGCTGCCGGGCCCGAGTCCATCCTCACACCTGACTCCCGGGGCCTGCTCTCCTGCCTCCCGCCCCTGCAGGAGGTGACGCAGGTGCCCGGAGCCGGACCCAGAAAGCAGTCTGGCCCGGCAGGAACTTCTCTTCCATGGGGTTCCCAGGCCCGCGTCCTACCTCTGAGCCGGCAAGCACCCAGCTGTTGTCAGAGTCTGGGCAGGAAGCCATGGTTGCTGGGGTCCCCGAGGCGGCTGCGGCTGCCCCCTGCAGAGAAAAGTGCTCTAAAGGACCCCGGTTCCCTTGAGCAAAGGCAGGATGCAGAGAGCGGCCTTGGCTGGGTCCCCAGGGCTGGGCAGCGGCTTCCAGAACCGGCCCTTCGGACCCAACGCTCCAGCTTTCCTGGGCAGTACTGGCCCTTGCAAGTCAAAGCCCGCCAGCAGCCACAGAGAAGGTCACCTGTGATCCCTGGGGGACTAAACTGACCTTGAAAGGTCAAAGCAAAGAGATGGGAAGGCTGTGGGGGCTATCCAGGCCAGCCGGGAAGGAGGGAGGAAAACACCCGCCCAGACCCCTCCCCCCTGGAATGTCCCACCCACCATCGATCCTTCCCACCGTCCGGCCATGGGTGCCCAACGCTGGCTGCACACCAGAATTGCCTAGGATTCTGATTCAACTAATTTTGGGTCAGACCCCGGCACAGGCTTTGGGTTTTCTTGTTTGTTTTTCTTTTTAATGTTTATTTATTTTTGAGAGAGAACACGTGTGGGGAGGGGCAGAGAGAGAGGGAGACACAGAATCAGAAGCAGGCTCCAGGCTCTGAGCTGTTAGCACAGAACCCGATGCGGGGCTCGAACTCACGGACCGTGAGATCATGACCTGAGCCAAAGTCGGACGTTTAACGGACTGAGCTTCCCAGGCCCCCCAGGAATGGGTCTTCGTGAAAACCTCCCAGAAGGCCTTTCTGTGCAGCCTGGCCTGAGGACGCCTGCATTGCTCATACGGGTCCCCACGCACTGTTAGTAAATCTCCGCGTCACGCTGCCTCTCCGTCCTAAGTTCTGTTTCCTTTCTGTGCGATCTGCAGTTTCATCCGACAGAACTTGAAGGCAACCGGGCAAAGGAGTTAACGAAGCTGCCGGCTGTAAAGACCTTACAGTTTGCACAGTGGAGACCAAAATCTGGGCTGCGACCCTGCTACTTGGCTCTGACTTGGCAGCTGGGGTGGGAAGTCACACCAGCTTCCGAGGTCTGACACAAAGCAGGGTAAGGAGGGGAGACCTGTCCTGACGTGCTGGCCAAGACTGTCCCCGGAGTCTGGGCAGCTGCAACGGGGACCTGGCACAAGGCAGGGGGATAGATGAGCTGAGCGCCCCCAGGTCTTGGGCCGTGGTCCTTCAGAGGACCCGTGACCACTTACTGAAGGGCCAAATGGGTGGATGGAGAAGGGCCCCGTGAGGGAACGCTAGGGAGGGAAGTGAGGCTCCGGGACCCCCTTGCAGCCCCTTCGGTTTGAGCTGGTGCAAGTCCTGCACAGGGTCCTGATAAACCTGAGGCCTTTCAAGACCCACGCCGGGGACACACAGCTGCTGGTGTCTTCCCCGATGCCCGCGCCCCCCAGACAGGCGCGGCCGTCCCACAGAAAGACAGGAGAATGGCTGCAGGGACCCCCACACCGCATCCAACAGGCCCCCCTAGCCAGCTCCTGAAGGTCCCGGCAGAGCCGGCCCTGGGCCCTCCCCCGCCCTCTGTCACCATCTCGCCATCCCCAGTTGCTGCGTGTGACTGTTAACAGGTGGTGGCAGGAAGGAAGTGGCAGCAGCTTGGGCTGAAGTTTCTTGTTCTCCCCGGCTGTGTGTGTCCAGCCTGCTCGGGTCCTCCAGAACCAGGCACCATGGCGACCAGGGTGATGTCAGACCTACTGTCTCCATGGAAACCGGCCCGCCATTTGGGTCAACAGAGACAAGCGCTCTGAGACCCCAGCAGAGTGCAACAGTGTTTCCCGACAGGGGAAACGGTCTGTAGCCCCTGCACCCAGGCTTCCCAACTCTGCAACCTCTGTCCGCTGAGTCCCTCCGAGATACCAAAAGACGGCCCTGTTCTCCGGCCCGCATCGCTTCGCCTTATTAGGAAGCTCCCTCCTCGGCCCCACCGGCACCCCTCCCCTCTCCCGTCCACCTCTCCATCTCCACCCCCGCCCCTCCCCGCAAAAACGGACTTCCTGGCCTGTCCCTCTGCTGTTCCCAGAGGACAGCTAACGGGGGGCGCTCCCCTCGGCACAAAGCTGGCCAGTCGGGCCGACGCAAGCCCTGTAGGGGCGGCCGTCCCGAGCCTCGGAAGCAGGAGACCCCGCGCCGCCAGAGCAAGTGCCAGTCCGGGAACCGCCGCCGGGGGCGCCGCCCCCCCGGGCCCAGCAGGGCCCAGCAGCTCCCGGGTCCCCGGGCAGCCCACGCCCCTCCCGACTGAGGGGTCTGCGCGACCCCCGCCCGGCCGGGCCTCACCTGACCCGGCAGCACCGCAGTCCTCACCCGACTAGCTGCGGCCTCCCTGGTTTCCTGCCCGGGAGGGGAGGGGCCCACGTGACCTGGACTGGCCAATGGAGAGCCAGCGTCCCGGAGGGGGCGGAAACTTTGGGCCAATCAGCGCTGGAATCGAGAGCCGGGGGACGGGAGGGGGCCCTGGCCGGCCCCCGGCCCTGGGCTCTGCTCCCACGGTCCGCGGGGCTTCCCGCGAGCCGGCTTCGGGGTGACCTCGCCTCCTTTCCCAGTGTGGAAACAGTTGCTGGGGGAAGACCCACAGCTGAAAGCAAAGCGTGGCACCTCCTGGGACCGCAGGGGCAGGTCGACCCCAGGACAGACAGAGACAGCTGCAGGCCGGGGAGGGGGGATGGCATCCGTGCGATGGAAATAGCCCTCCCGCCGCTCTCCCCGCCCAGCGCCGGGGCAGGTTAAGGATCCCACTGCTACTTTTCTAAAGTGGACACCGACAAAGCATCCCCAAGTTAAATCCGCTAGACCAGGGACAGCCCCCTTCCCACTGCACTTGACCCCAACCCAAGCAACTAGGGGAGGGGCAGTGGGCGCTAAACCCAGAAACACCAAGGGCACTTGGCTCCAGGCCAGGCCCAGGAATGTGCCCAGAAAGGAACTGCTTTCCCACACCAGGGACGAGGGGGGAGGGGCGGCGCACACAGGCCTCCCGGGGCTCCTTGGCTCGTACCAAGGTCAGTTCAGGGGTCCGAGTCTCTCCGCCATTCCCTCTTCCAGGAACCCTGGGCACATAAATATCCTCACCCCCCCCCCCACGCCCCCAGGCATCGGCTCAGAGGTGACAGAGGCTCTTTCCCACCGAAGCGCACAGAAATAGCCAGGAGTCCTTACCTGGATTTTCAAGTCATTTTATTAATCCAATCGTACAAAAGACCCCCACCACTACATCTCTGCCACCCCCACTCCCTTCCAAATAGTGTAGAGGGAGAGGATCGAGCAGACCCCTCCCCAGGAGCCACTTACAAAAGGTGGAGATGGCGGAGGAACAGGGGTGAGGGTGGGGGAAGACATCACAAAAATAGCAACAGATAAAAGAGGGGCAACAGAACCACAAACACAACACAAAGCCGGGGGCGGGAGACCGGACACCAGAGGAGGGAAGCCGAGCCCCCACCCCCACCCCAGCACTCCCCACAGCCTCAGAAACTGCTGGCCTCACCCGTGCAAGCAGTTCTTCACACAAGAGGGTCCTGGGAGAGGGGGGCGGGGACCCCCTAGCCCCTCTGGGCCGCGAGTGTGCTGCCTGGGCCCCCTCCCCCCAGGAGTGTGTGCTCCAGCCCCGGCCCAGGGCCCATATCGCCTACAATTCAGTATATGAACGCACAAAGCCCATGCGGGGCCCCGGCGGGGAGGTGCGTGAACGGCTAGGTCACCGGGCCTGGGAAGAGCCACGGAAGGGTCCACCACACCCGGGCTCTGGGCTGCGCTTCGGTCCCACGGCCTCTGCCCGCCACACGCGGGGACAGGGAGCCTTGTCGGGAGATGAGGTATACGGGCTCGGTGCCTTTTCAAGCTTTCCTTCAGTGAAGCCGGGGAGGCGGAGGATACAGGTGCCCGTGGCGCCAGGCCCGCGCGGCCACTACTGTGCCACAAATCGGCAAGGGGGTGGGGGGAGCGTGGTGCCATCAGAGTCCCGGGTCCCAGGACAGTCCGAACCTCAGATATTCCGGTCTGTCAGACCACATATCCCAACTTTTGGCAAAAACATGGTCATTAAGAGAAAAGCCCGAGAGAGGCTGAAAAAGGACCAGTGGCTTTGGTACAAGGGACACGGGGGCGGGCAGCACCTCTCACCCACAGTCTTGAAGCCCCAAATCACACGAAACTGCCCCGGCCAAACACTCTCCTGCTCCTTCCAGCTATTTGGTTGTCTGAGGGGGTAGGACTTGGAGGCAAGGGAGGGTAAGAAAAGGGAAAACTCCCATTTATTACCTAAAGCTGTCTCCTAAAGCCCCCGAAAGCTGCCGCAGGGATGGGACCCCGACTCCTCTGGCCAGAAACCTCGAACCCGTCACTCCCAACGCTAAGGCTGCAGCCGCGGGGCTGGACGGGGCTGTGAGGCACAGGGGCCGGGGCGGCCGTCCCCTGCAGGAGGAGACCCCTGCCATGCAGACCCTCCTCCCGCCTCCGCTCTCGCGCAGGCTCACCCCGGGGCCTGTGGAGACGGGAGCCGCCACGGCGCTGCCGGGGCTCCGGCTTCCTGGATCCCTGTAGAGCTCGACGTGCGCGAGTGAGTTTCCAGAGAAGCGTGCCATCCAGGCTCTTCCGCCTGCCCGCCTCAGGTCCTCTGCCCTCAGGAGCCACTGCGTCTCTGCCCCGCGGGGACGGGAAGCCAGTGGAAACGAGGAGCAAGAGCCAGACTCGGGAACCCTTGCCCTCGGCCGCGTCACCCATCGTTGGCAGCCACCAGCTGCCCCACGCCCTCGCGGATGTACACGGACTGGATCTCCTTGGTCTTGAGGCACAGGTCGCAAGCCCAGACGGCCGAGGCCTCGGTGGTGAGCAGCCCGTACGCGCTCTCGGTCATGCCCGTGCACTCGCGGTGGAACCACTTCTGGCAGGAAGCCTCGCACAGGATGGCATCCTGGTCGTCGTTCACCTCGCTGCGGCAGGCGCCACACGGGTACACCAGGCCCGGGGGGGGCTGAGGCCCCGAGCCCCCACCCGCTTTACTGGGGGGGGCCAGGCTGTTGGCATCTGGAGTCCCCCCACCCCGCCCGCTGCTGTTTGGGGGGAAACTGGGCTGGTTCCCGTTAACAGCGGCAGCTGGGGAGCCCGAGTGAGGCTCCGGGGGAAAAGCGGTGGAGGCAGGCGGATTCAAGGGCTTTCCCCCATCCTCACCGCCAGGGCCCGGAAAGCCGGGGTCCGGACCAGGGAAGGGACTCGTGTTGGGGGGCAGGCTGGGGAGCCCCTGACCAGGTCTCTGGAGAGGTGAAGGGCCAAAAGGTGCCCCTGGCTGGGCAAAGCGTTGGGGGAGAGAAGGGGGGCCCAGCTCCCCTCTGGGAGGCTGTCCCATGGTGGGTGAGATCATGGGGCCAAATCCTCCCACGGGGCCTGGCATCATCTGCCCACCAGGAGGGCTGAAGTTCTGACCCAGAGGCTGGCTGAAGGGCTGGCCAGGAAAGTTCATGTTGCCTGGGGGTGGGTAGCCAGGGCCCTGGGGGGGCATGTTGAAAGCAGGGCCCATAGGATTGGGAGGGAAAGGAGGGGGCTGGCGGCGGAGAGGCTGGGGACCCCCTCCACCCCCAGTGCCGTAGCCTGGGGGTACCTGGCCTGCCATGCCCCCCTGTACACGGAAGCCTCCAAAGGGGACAGGACTGCCAAGGAACGGAGGGGCTGCGCCCCCCACCTTAGGGGCTCCGAAGTCATCCTCAAAAGGGTTGGATGCCACCAGGTGATCCACCATGGGAGTCGGGGGTGGCGCAAACTCCGTCAGATGTGAGTACGCAGGGCCCTGGTGGGGAGCAGAAGAGGGAGAGAGGGTCACGGAGGCCGACACGCAGCTAGGGACCAGGACAGCTGCAGGAACGCAGGACGTGTCCTGGAGGCTGGCAAGGGCCAGCTCTGGCGGAAGTCAGGCGGAACCTCAGAACGGAGCAGAAACAGGGCGCGCAGGAAGCAGACAGAAGCGCGCTGGAATCCTAGCTCTGACCCCGAGTCATCTCAAGGCCCTTGGGCAGGTGGTGCTCAACTTTCCAAAGCCTCAAATCCTCATCTATGAAACGGGGACAATGCCAGACTCCCAAAGCTGTCAAAGTACTACGCGCACAGAGCGCTAGCTACAAGACGACTCTGTTCCTGACGGATAAGATCCTGGGTCAAACGGCCTCACACACAGCGCCCCCGGCCCCCGCATTCGTTAGGAAGTCGGGGGAAAGGGCCAGAACCAGGACGCTTTCTCTCCTCTCCGCACCGGAGGCAAGACCCAAGCCCACTGAGCCGCAGCTAGGAATCTCCCCCACCGCCGAGCACCATTCACCTGAGTGTTTGACTTCCTTCGCTTCTTTTCGGGGCTCTTCATCTGCAGACCTGGAAGAGCAGCAGAATGCAGGCCCGAACGCGTTTCCCTGGGGCTGCCCCAGCCTCCGGCCTCCCGGACGCGCCGGAGCAGCTCTTCTAACTTGGACACGCGCTTGCTCATTCACTTAACAAACACGAACAAAGGTGCACTACGAGAAACGCTGCACGGCCGCACTCTCGGCTGCCTCCGCCCTCAAATAAGACACCCCTCACCCCGATGCCCTCAGACTCCCAAGTGGCTCCTGGAGCCCGTGCGTGTCCAAACCCTAAGGTCCCCGATCTGTGACACGGACCCCCGCCGCCCCCCGCCCAAGCCTCCCTTCGGGCCCCCCGGCCCCAGGAACCCCGCCTGCGCCCACCCGCCAACCTCCCCCCGGCCCCAGGTGCTCGGCGCTCTCACCGGCCTTGCCCTGCTTCCTCCCGGTGCCGGGCGGCGCAGGGGGCGGTGCGGGGCCGCCACCTCCCTCCAGCTTGTCCGGTGGGGGCGGCGCCGAGGCGGCCATGGGGCGGGGGGCCGGGGTCAGCGGCGGCGGGGGACGGACGCGCCCTCGGGCGGCACCATCGCCGGGAGGGGGCTCGGGGGTCCCGCGAAGAGCGGCCAGGCCTGGCGGCGAGGCCGAGCGCAGGGCCAGCCGCCCGCCCGCGGCCGCGGCAGCAGCCGGAAGCGGAAGTCGGCGTCGCCGCGGCCGCCGCGCGGCGAGGGGCGGGGCCCGGGCCAGACCACCCGGAGCCGAAGCCTGGGGGAGACTGGAGGCGCCGCTTCGGGGAGGACCGCCCCCCCTCCCCTCCCCTCCCCTCCCCCCCACCCCTCCCCTCCCCGCCCGGCCGCGGTCAACGACAAGCAGCAGCAGGGACCCCGAGGCCGAGGTAGAAGAAACAGGGACTTTAATGAAGAGGATTTCCCTTTGGTATAAGTGAGACCCGCGAAGACACCCAAACAAAAAGAAAACGAAGATCGTGGAGACCCCCCTTCCCCCTCCCTCGTCCGCAGGCGGAGCCCCCAGCAGCAGGGCTGGCTCCCGCGGGAGGGCGGGGGGGGCACGTCGGCCTGACAAAGCTCAGACCGCGTATAGGCCGCCGGGGCCTCGGGGCAGGCCCAGGCTTTCCTGGTCCAGGCTCTCGATCCGCTTCCCAGGGCAGAGTCTCTGGTGGAAAAGATGGTGCAGAGGCCGGGAGGAGGGAAATGCCAGGCGTTGTAAAAGGGTTTGAAAAGGCAAAGGGGTAGTGTGTACACGTAACTGATTATCATTCTGTGCTCAAGATAAGCCAGGGAAAACAAATAAGGAAAGTAAATCCACAGCCCTAAAATATATGCGTATAAAATCAAAATAAATGTAGTTCCAAACCTACAAATGGTATTTGGGGATTGTCTACTGCTTTAGTCTCAATGCCGTCGCCCCTGCCTCACAAAACCAGTTACCAGCTCGGGGGACCTGAATCCGGCCCCCCCCAGCAGGAGGAGGCAGAGTAGAGGCTGCAGGACCAGAGCGACACTTTGGCTGTAGAGTGTAAGATGCATGCAACTCTGAGGTGGGGGAGGGACTTACAAAATGTATATACAGACCCCTTGGGTGAGGGTCCCCCCCCACCAGGAGGCACTGAGCAAGGGAGGGGTCCATCTCCCCACTGGCCAGGAAGAGGGGGCTCTGAGGCAATCTCTAAGGGTCGCATTTCCCCGGGGACGGGGACCAGCTGCCATTCCTGCCTCTGCTTTCCCAACCTAAACCGGAGTGGAGTGGGTGCCGAGCAGGGAGAGGGAGGGCAGGGTCCCCGAAACCAAGATGTCAGCACTCCCATCCTCGACCTCAGAGGCTCAAGAACTCTTTGCATAATATTTTTTCAGACCTAGGAGATGGTCAAAGGCACAAAGTTTAACCACTGGGAGGGAGGGTTGTTGAGAAGGGTCTGGGGTACCCTGAGCCCAAGGGTAGACAAAAGGTGTGATTTGTTCCCCTTCCCTGGAAAGGCGACTGCCCCGTTAGACTTTTCTCGTTTCAAAGCGGCACACTGCCCAGGCCTCAAGCACCCACCTTCCTGGGGAAGGGGGTATCAGATTGGCACAGGAGAGGCCCAGGGAAGGGGCTACTCTGCACGTTAATACTTTGGTAAGGTTCGGGGAGAACGAGGATTCTACCCCAGGCTTCTGACAAACCCTCTTTCAGCCGGCGCTGCCCGGTATCCACACTACGCCCAGCTCCAACCCAAGGCCCAGCCCACAGAACACTCCCAAGTCAAGTCCTGAGAATCAATGAACAGGGTGGAAGGGGGGAAGGCCCCTTCGGGGAGAAAGCACTTTGCTGGATCACAGCTTCCGCTCCACAGGCTGCTGGAGACACAGTTCACTGCCCGCAGAGATGATGGGCAAGTGATTGTCCACGTGGTAGCTGATGAGGTGGCTGACGCTCTCGAAGCGGTGATCCTTTGTCCGAACCTGGGGGTGCACAGGGAGAGGATCAAGGCAGGTGAAGACTTAAGACCGCAGCCCCCAAGGCTGAGGAAGCTGGAGAATTCAAGAGGGTTGAGGAAGGAGAAAAGGACGGCCGGGCCGCGAGGACCTGACCGCTGAGGCTCCTGGAGAAAGAGAACCCAGAGCTGGCCCTGCGAACGGCCTCAGTGAACAGGAAAAGGCAGAGGGGGGTCTGCCCGGAATGGGGAAGCCGAGAGCTATCGACTCCTCTTTTGACCTGGAAGGTGGCATGTCTCTGGGGAGGTGACACGGTACAGGAAAGACAGGAAGAGAGCCGCAGATTGCCATAGCAGAGCCCAAAGTCCTGCGGGGCAGTGCAGACACACGACGGGACACTGGTCTGAGCCCTGAGTCTGGGGGGAGCGGGGGCGGCTCCTCTGCAGGGCGGTTTCCTCATTTCTCAAAGGGGCGCAGACAAGATGAACCCCGTCGAGCTCAGATGGGCACCGGGGCTGGGGTTTGCGGGCTGAAAGAACAGAGCTCAGGCTCGGGGGCGTGAGGGAAGGACCCCAGACTGCTGCAGAGGGTGCCCACGCACAAACCCCAAGCAGGGACAGTAGGAAGGAGGAGTGAGCGAAAGAGCTGGCCGCAGCCCACAGCCCCCCACGACACCCCCACCCCCCCCTGCAGCGCTCGCCGCGCCCCCATGCCCCCTCCGGGTCCACCAGCAGCAGGTGCTTGGGCTGCCCGCTCTGCAGGCCGGTGAGCACGTACTGGCCCGGCGTGGTCGTGCTTTCCCGCACCAGGAAGTCCCCGTTGAGCTGCAGCAGGGCCTCGGCCTCCCGCCGGCTCAGCTTCCCATGGAACCAGGGCTCCCCTCGCAGCTGCTCGGCCATGGCCACCGACTGGGGAGGTGGGGGCACGCGGAGGGCATCCTCGAAGGGCTCTGGGGGGGAGGGGGAGGCAGAGAGGCGGCTAGGAAAGGTGGGACGCACGACACACGCCAAGACCCAGACCTCCGGGGAGGAGGCAGCAGGGAGGAAGAGGTGGTGCCGGGGGGGGGGGGAAGGCAGCGACGACGGAGAGGGGAGGACTCACTCATGTCAAAGAGGTCTCGGGGGGCGCTGCCGTTGATGGCGGGATTGGGGGGCCCGGCCCCACCCCCTGCTTGCCGGGCCTTGTCTAGGTTCTGGACGTTGACGTAGGAAGGATCATCGAAGAGCTCTCTACCTGCTGAGGAGGGAAGCTTCAGCGGCAGGCCGGCCTCCCGCACGCCCCGCCCTGCACCTCCCGGCTCCCTTCACACCTGGGCAGGGCAGAGGGGCTGGCGTCTGTTTGCGAACTTCTGGGTCCCCCCCAGCCGGCTGCCCCACAGGCTGCAGGGACAAGAATATGTTACCGGAGGCCCAGACCTGCCCCGGCCGCCTGGGCCCCCACCTCCTTCCAGCCACTCACCAGCGTTGCTCCCAGGTGGCTGGGGGTCGGGACACCGGGAGGGGTGGGTCGAGCAGCCCCCGGGGGGGCTCCTTCCCGAAGCCTCATGTCCACCACTCCCCCTAGGGGCGGCTCCTTCCCCGGGAAGTCATTATAGTACTGGTGGTCAGGCAGCTCTTCCTCCTCCTCGTCCCAAGCCGAGCCGTCAAAACCAGCCATCCTGAGAGGGCAGGAGGGAGGGAGGGCACGGACGGTGGCCGTGGGCTGGGCACTGCCGGGGGGGTGGGGGGGCGCAAGCCGGCTGTTCTCTACACACAGCTGCACCACCCTCTGGGAGGCCCTGCCAGTGGCCCTGGCTTCCTTCTCCAGCGTTAGAGGCGAGAGAGGAGGGTCAGAGGCGAGATCCGCCCGCGGCTGCGGAGTTACACGGCGGTGGAACAGAGCCGTGGAATCGGATTTGACCCAACGTTCATGCCCTTGATTATTACACGGTCTCCCGAGGCGGGGGGGGGAAGCACAGGGTAGCAAGAAGGCATGCCCTCCAGGCTAGTTTAACCTCCAAATACTCAACAGCTGCCGCCTAAGGCAGGAAGGAAAGGTAGGGGTCTCAGGAAGGAGGCGCCCTCCCTCACCCAAATTCCTGAGGGCGTCCACGGGCGGGGAAAATGGAAAACCAAGGATGGACAAACAGGCAAGAAAACAGAGACACGCTGGTGGCACTGGGGTGGCTGGGGACGGAAAGGGGCACGAAGGCAGGGGCATGGGGGCTGGCCCGTGAGAGGGGGACGTCCCCCGGCCCAAGGCAGGCAGGACACACTGTCCTGGCAGCCGCGAGAAACGGAAGAATAGCAGGAAACGGCCACGGCACACGGGTGACGTCCCCCGGCCCCCGTGCGGGCACTGGGGCACACCTGCTCTCTCAGCTCCGGCCTGGGGCCCGGGAGCCGCTCACCTGTCGTGAGGGGTGACCAGCTTGGGCGGGTTCCTGAGGTACTGCTTGAAGCGCAGCTCGAAGGCCTGGCCGATGGTGCTGATGACGTCCTGAGCAAGCCCTTCGGGACACTCCAGGATGTGGCAGGCTGTGGGCACGGCACAGGCTGTCCGTGAGCTCGGAGGCGGACTGCTGGGGGGGTTGGGGGGGCGCGGCCAGGGCCCTCGCCTTCCAGGGCCCCCGCTTAGCTCCCAGGTCCTGCTCACCTGCCTCACGGACAGCCGGCCCCACCCAGCGCTCCCCACCGCGCCTCACCTCTCTGATTGACCGGGTCTTTGGCAACATAGGCGACGTACTCAGCTGTGTCCTGGGGTTGGGCGGGGTCAGAAGAAGCCACTTAGCTCGACCGCACAGCCCCACCTCACTCCCGACCCCTAGAACCCAGTGCTTCTCAGAGACCACCCCGTCTCGTCCAGCCCGTGGCTCCCCAGCGCCTGGCCCCTACTCTGCCTCCACTCACCGGGTCCCCACCGGACGCAAATGAGATAGACTGCATGTGGTGGTTGGCGATGATCTGAGGGTCAGGGCACGGGACAGAGGAGGGGATGGCACACGTCAGGCAGCCTCAGGGCCTACCTGGGAGCCCCCCTCCCCACTGCCCCAAGCCCTGGCAGCCAGTCCCGCCCTTCTGGCTTCTTAGCCCAGGGCCTCGCAAGCCCCTCCTTCCCGACTGTCCCAGCCCCTGGCACTGTGAGTGTCCTGCTCGGCCCTTCCAGCAGTTTCTGGCCCCCTTGCCGAAGCCCACCAACCTGCTTGCAGTCTGCGGCCATGAGGTTGAGGCTGCTGGTGGAGACGGTGAGAGTGATCGGCATCCCTGCAAACTTCAGGTTACTCCTCCCCAGGATGGAGCTGAGTGGGCGGCCACAGGGCTGGGGGGGGGGGGGGCAGGGCTCTCAGGCTCTCAAAAGCTGGGGCTTCCCATCCCAGGAAAACCCCTGCCCCCTGCCTTTCGGCCCCCCCGTCTCCACACCGCCCCCCGTGCTTCCCAGCAGCACCCGCGCCACCGGCCCTGGGTACCTTTCTCCTCCTCGTCGCCCCCCTGGCACCGGGCACGGCCTCACACACCAGACTGATGGCCTCCCTGGGGAAAAGGGGTCCTCAGACCCAGGGCCTGGCGCCCTCGGCTGGGGCTGCCACGGGGCAGGGGGAGGGGAAGGCCAGGCCAGACTCCAGGGGCACTCCAGGCTCTTTGTCATGGTGGATTGAATTAAGGGCCTTTAATATTTGATGACACGGAGAGGCCACTTCCTGGCTGATTGGGTTAGGGCCTCAGTGGGTCCAGCCCCACCCCCTCCCAGCTAGCGAATGTCCCTTCCCCTTCCCCCCAGCCCAAAGGCGGCAGCCCCTTTCCACCCACCCAGCTCCCACTGAGGCTCGCGCTCCCAGGCCCTGAGGAGGAAGGATCCAGACCAGAGCTACCTCCTTTCATTCAGACTCTGACTGGCCCCCCTAACTTTATCTCCACCCCCTTTACCAAAAGATAAGCCACCAGCCAGCGACCCGCGTCCCTCCTCCCCAGTCCTCCAGGACTCCCCCAGTCTGCTCCCCCCCCCCACTAACCTGGTGACCTGGGTGCGGGTGTTGAAGTCCAGGGCGCGCATCGACTGCAGGACCTCCACACAGCCCATGTACTGAGGGGAGGGGACCGACCCAGGGTGACAGGTCAGCCGCCTCCCCCCACCCCTTCCCAAAGAGTCCCAGGTCTTTTCCCTACGTGCCCGCTAAGTGCCCTGTGCTAAGTGCCCCGCTGAGGGATGAGTGAAGATGAAGGCACTTCGCCCACTGCCCGTGCCGACACCCCACAACGTGCAAGGCAACAGGAAAGGAGGAGAGAAAAGGCAAGGCGAGCTGGGAAGACCTCATGCATCGGGGAAGAGAAGCTGGATGGCAGTGACAGGCCCCGGGGGGGGGGGGGGGGGGGGACGGAGTGACATCTCCAGGGGAGGAGACCAGGGAACACACTCCGGGGTCACTCTCATTCCCTCACTCCAACACGTACTAGGAGCCTCCACCACGCTGGGCTGGGCTGGGCGTGCGGCTGGGCGGCGTCCTAAGCCGCGGGGAGGGGGGCACAGAAGGAAGGGGCCCCGGGCAAAGCTGGAAGGGGAGGGGTCCAGAAAGCGAGAGGGGCAAGACAGCTCTCAGAAACAGGGCCCTGAAAGCAGGGAGGTGTTGGGGAGATGGGTGGGGAGGAGACCGGGGCTCTGGGAGGGCGCTCACTCACCCGAACCAAGTAGGAAACCCCGGGTCCCATGACTTTGTCGTTGGGATGCAGCCAGCCCCGCGTGGGCTTATTGACAAAGCTCCCGTGGCGGGTCCACTCCTCGCCCCCCAGCTGGCCCCCTTCCACCCGAGTCCTGCGCCCGCCGCCTCCACTCAGCTTGTTCATGTCCTGGAGGAGGGGCAGGGGGCCTGAGTCTGGCGCGGCCACCCCTACGCCCCCCTCCACGTCCTCGGCTGCCCTCCCTGGCTCCCCCTTCGGCCCCGGGCGCCCCCCCGCTGGGTTGGCCAGCTTCAGGGTGCTCATCCGGGGGAAGAAGGAGCACAGAGTGGTGGGACTCTCATCCCCAGGCAGAGGTGGCAGCATAGGCCCCAGAGACGAGGCTGACGGGGAAGGCGGCTCTTCCGGGGGGCTGGACCCCGAAGCCCCCTCCTCCAGCGATGAGAGAGACTCATTCCGAAGTGGGTTGTACTTGGGCTTGGGGGGCAGGAGATCCATGGCTGGAAGGGGAGGAAGGCTGCTGGCCAGCCCGGCCCCCCTGCCAGTCAGGGCAAGGGGGCCAGGCAGGGGGCATCCCCAGCCCCTTAGCCTGATGGGACCGCTCTGGCCCGGGGATCTCAAGGATCCTGGGAAGGGAGAGGGAGAGGCGGCGCTGGTGCCCCCCCCACCGCTCAGAGGCAGCTAGTTTCAGGCCCCATCCCCGCCCAGCCTGGAGCCTCTTCTCCGGTGGAGAGGAGAACAGGCTGGACCCGGAGCGGCCTGGCTCCTCCCCAGGGGCGGGGAGCTGAGGCGAGAGCCCAATCCCGAGGACACTGCTGACTCACAGGCTCCGAGGGGCTGAACCCCCACCACTGCCCCAGCCGAGAACTCGGGCAGGGACCGAGTCCCCACCCTGCCCCCAGACAAACCACCAGTAATCCGGCGAGGGGAGTAAAGTGGGGGTGGGAGGGAAGGATGTAGGCATGAGAAGGGAAGGAGGGAAACAAGGGTTGGTCTGGATCAATCCAAACAGGACATGGGCAGGCCAAAGGGAGCAGGAAGCCGCGGGAGAGTAATGGGGGAATGAGAGAGGAAACAGAGGCCGCTGGGGGTGGGAAAGGGAGGGGACCCCGAGCTCAGCACTTCCCTTCCTGTCCCAGTGGAACAAATTCCCCCCTCCCGCAGCCCAGGCCTGGCTACCCCCGCTGCGATGGCACAGTGGGGTGGTGGCCCTAGGGAGCCGGGGCCATTAGCACCCTCTGCCACACCAGCTGTGGACAGGAGGTAAAGAAATGGGGAAAAGATGGAAGCGGTCCCGGTGGGCAGAGCAAAGCCAGTGCCTAAGGGGAACAAACTCCAACCTGGGAGGTGCCTCAGGGAACCACCCGGTGGGAGGCAGAGCAGAGCACAGGACAGGCGGTCGGAGCCTCATTCTCTCTGCGCAGCCCCCACCATGCCGAGGAGCAGCGCCCCGCACTCTTGCGCCCCCCCCCCCGGGGCCTAGTTAGCAAAGCAAGCTGTGGATGGTGGGTGGGTGGCAAGACACGGACACTGAGGTCGGCTCCCTGAACGCACTCTCTCGCGCCGGTGACCGGGGAAGATGCTGGTGTCCGCCAGGGGCCACAGTGTGACTGAAGAACATGGGACAGTGAAAAGTCCTCCGACACAAGTGGGGGCCGCAGGCCACGAAGGGACAGAGGGGGCAGAATGCAAATCCGTGTCAAGGGGCGTCAGGGATGGGCTGAGGCTGGACACAGGGAACAGCTCAAACCCATCCCTCCCACCCACAGCTTCCTGCCACAGCTCTGCTTGAGGGGGCCGTGGAGGAAGGGGGGCGATCGCAAACAAGTGGCAAAAGCTACGCAGAACCCCCGCGCTCACCCGGGGAATACCTACTCTCAAATCTACTTAAGGATGCAGCCGATGATACGATCACAATTGATAATGCCACCACTGAACTTTCTCCTGCCCTAGCCCTCATCCGAGGACAGCCTGGTCACTCCTGAGCACGATTCTATCACTCCACGTCTCAGGCTGCGGGAGAATGCGGAAAGGCCCCGCCACAGCCTCACTCCCCCACACCTGCCAGGGCGGCCCCCTGCCGCGGGAGCCCGCCGAATCCGGAGGCCGGGAACGACCGACAGGTGTGGGCTTTCGGAAAAAAAGAGGAAGTAGGGCTTTTTAAATTTGCATAGGAAAGAAGGGGACTGCCTCCTGAGAGTCCGGGTGGCCGGTGTGGGGGAGAAGCCGCTGGTGGCTTCCCAGCCCAGCAGGGAGGAGGCAGCAAGTAGCAGGAAATGGCGAAAGCCTCAGGAATGTTTCCAGAAGGAAGGCTGGGCGAGCAGGCCCAGGAGGAATGCCCAGGCAAGAACTCCGCTTAGGGGGAGGGGAAGGGCCAAAGGAACGGTGGGGGCTGAGGAGTCCCTGCAAAAGGGCCGCTTGTCCCCTCCACCCCTCCAAGCCGCCGTCCCCTGGCAGCGGACAGCGCTCGCTCCTGTCGCACCCACAGGTCGCACGCCGACAAGCCCACGGCCCTACCAGCTCCCGAGGTGCAGGTGTGAGACCTGCAGCTGTCCCTGGGGCGGAGTCGGTCCTGGGAGGGGGAGCCCCGGAGCAAGCCCAGCCCCCTTCACGCCGGCCCCCCCCCCCGGGCAGGGGGCAGGGGGAGGCCAAGGGCTGCCTCTAACCTCTCGCCGCTCAGAGCCGGGCGGGGGCACTTTGACTTCCCGCCTGCTGCGGCACGAGCGCTCAGGAAAACGGAGCCCGAGGCCCAAAAGAGAAAAGGGAACTGTGTGAGCCGGGGGCTTCGGGGCTGGGGACCGCGCTTCCGAGGCGGAGACCGGGGTCGCCCCCCGAGCAGCCCCTCAGGGGGCGTGGCCCCCAGGTCGCAGGCTCCAGAGTCTTCTGGGAGGCGGGGTGTCCGCTCACCCCGACGCGGTGGGGAAGAGGCGGGGCCTCGGGGAGGCGTGGCTTCCCGAGTCCCCAGCGTCCTCCGCGGGGCGGGGCTCTCCGCTTTCGGGAGACAGGCTCTTTGACGGACGGGAGTTAACGGAGACCCGTCGCGAGGAGGCGGAGTCTCGGGGAATTGGAAGGACCACCGTCAGGTCTCGAGCACTAGGGCTTGGAGGCATGTCCGGGGGTGGGGCTTCCAGGAAAGCTGGGCGGCAGGGTGGGGTCGCGGACAATAAGCAGAAAACAAGTCGGGGTTCGGGGACCCCCCTGAAGTTGGTAGGTGGGACTTCCGGGGAGGGGGTCTCAGGGGGCGGGACTTATACACGAAGACCGGAAGTAGGGTCCCGGGAGAGGGGTTCCGGGGTGGAGGAGTGGGTCACCTAAGGAGAGGGGAAAGGCCCAACTCACCAGGGCCTCATGGAGTCTCCGCACCGCACCGCGGCCCGATTTGGTTCCGGATCACGCCACTGCCTCCTCAGGTTGCCGTTCCAACTTTCTCCCCGGCCCGGCCTCCCTGAAGAAACTTTATTGCACTCACTTCCGGCCTCACTAACCCCTGACCCTCTACCTCGGTCCCTCCTTCACCCGTCCCACTTTCACGAATGAGCCAATGGCAGCGCGAGAGCGCGCAAGGGGGCGGGGACAGCCAATTAGAGGCGCATTTTTTTACCTACGCTGGTTCTTGAGGAACGTGAGAGGCGCAGTCCAATAAGGACTCGAGGAGAAGCAAATCTAAGCCAATCCGCGGCTTGAAGGTGGAGCTGTCCCGCCTTAAGCCAAAGGGACCAATTGGAAGGGCGGGCGGCGTGTTTGAAAGCGAGGCCAACGTAGGTGGGAGCGCGTGCTGCTGGGAGTTGTTTGGAAGTTGGCGGCGCGGGGCTGACGGTCCTCAGGCCGAGCCATCATGTCGCACAAACAGATTTACTATTCGGACAAATACGACGACGAGGAGTTCGAGTACCGGTTAGTGCCGACGCGGGGCCCACCGCGAGGTCGTGAACTTCGACAAGTGAGGGCAAGAAGAGTTAGGAACCAGGGCTGAAGCGACGTGACCGGCGCATGCGCGGGAGGCCCGGGCCGCGGGCTGGGGACGGTCGCGGAGAGCGTACGGCGCACGCGCGAGGGCCCGGCGGCGCCGGGGAAAATAGAAAGCGGCGGCCTCGGAGGGGGCGTGGTTGGGGCTCCAGGCCGACCGCCGCGCTCCCTGGGCCGAGCGAGTTGCCTTCTGGAGACCGCCGGTGTCGCGGCGACACCTCGGGGCCTCCTGGGAGGAGGTGGCCACGGCGAGAGGTTCCCGTGGATTCCTGGAGAAGGGGCGTGGGCTCGTTTCCGGAAGGGGCCTTCAAGGACCTGCGGGGGAATGAAGCTGGCCAAGGGCTTTGAGAAAGGACTTGGCCCGGGCCTGCGGGCTGCGCTCCGAACATTTGCAACAGTTGCGGAGCGCCCGCAGGCGGGGTGCTAAGTGCGGGCACAAGCCCTGGCCTCCGCTCCCCGCAGCCCTAGACGTGGCGGGGACGCAAACAACTTCCTAGTTGGTGTCTTGTCCCCAGAATTGAAGACCATACACTGGAAACTTGCTTTGCTTGAGTTTCCTTTCCGCCTCTTGCAGGGCTGGGCCCTGTGGACACTTGGTGTGTGCTGCCAGGTACGGGGGCCCGTGACCCCAGGTGCTGGGGGCCCCCAGCTTTTTCCTCCACATCCGGCCTGAGCTGGCTAAAGCAGCGTGGGGCTGGGGAGAAGTCTGGCGTCTCATCCCTCCGGAAGGTACAGGTCGTGGCAGTGGTATCTTGGTGTGAGAAAGAGCTTGTCGTGGGGGGTCGTTTGTGGGTTCATCTCGGGCGGTACTGAAGGCAGTCTTTGCGCCGGGGGCTTGTTAGAGTGTAAGCTGTTTTCCGATATTTAGATTAGAATTCTGCCTCTGGAAAGAGCCTCCGTTACTAGGACGGAGAGCATGTAGTGTGATTTCACCGAGCATGATGGAGCGAATCCGGATTAGCCCGATTCGTGTCAGAGCAACCCTTTCTTTGCCATGAAAGGAGACTTCTCCTTGGTTAGGGAAACCTGGCGCTTCCCAAGAGAAGCCTCCCAGCACATCCTTCCGGGTCAGGAGACTGAAGCGGAGGGTCAGACAGTCACAGTGGGTCCTCGGTCACAGCTCTTCCACCCAGCGCTCCGTAGAGGCCTTCTGCACCAGTCCTCAGCGCTGTGATGATTGACATTGCGCTGCGGCTGCCGGCGGGGTGACTTAGCGCAGTCACTAGATTGAGTCCTCGGAGGGCAGGGGCATTGTATCCACGGTGCTTGGAATTTAGGTGCTCGTTCGCTTCGTTACTCATTTTTTTTTATATATATACTTGGTGAGGATCTGCCTAACTTGTCCTTTATTCCTAGCTGCCTTTACCCCACAATAAACTTGTATAAACTCCCTACCATTGGAAACCAGTTTTTCTTTCCTTTTCTCTCTCGGCGCTGTATGTTAGCACTTGCCTAGCAGACTGTCCCCGTACTGACGCGACCCCACCCCCACCCCCGCGTCTCCGTGTCTCTGTTTACAGGCACGTCATGTTGCCCAAGGACATAGCCAAGCTGGTGCCTAAAACCCACTTGATGTCTGAGTCTGAGTGGCGGAATCTGGGCGTTCAGCAGAGTCAGGGATGGGTCCATTATATGATCCACGAACCAGGTTGGTGCAGTGGCTGAAAGCAGTCACATTGGGTTCCTTCACTGAGGGAAAGAAGGAATGGAAAGATCACATACCGCAAACTAAGAGGGGGCAAGTGACAGTGGCTTACTGATTCCTCACCAGCCATCTAGAAAAACCAAAGTGACCAAAAATAAGAGTAAAGTACCTGGGAAGTGCAGAGACAACCTGTCACTGAAAAGCCTGTCACTGAAAAGCCTCCTCTAATCTCTAATATAGTCCAAGTACTAATTTTTTTTTAAGGCCATATATACCCTGATAGAGGCTGTGGCCCCTTCATCATTCTCCATCAGAAAGCAAGTTCTTGGATGTGTTCCAAATAAGCCAAGGAAAGTCTGTTTCTTGAGAAGACACCAGACACAAAGCCGCCAGGCAAAACTAATAAAGGACTCCCCCGGGGCTGTACAACGTAGCAGAAGAACTGATCCTAACGATTCCGCACCTGGCAGAGACAGGCCCAGCTTTTGGGTCTGGTTCTCAGGCCGTATGCTTACATCCTAACTTAGTTGTAAAACTCTGAGCGGGTGTCTCTGGGAGGTGGGAGCGGGAGACCGTACGCTGTGCGGAGATCTCAGATTTCACTCGCTCTTTCAGAACCTCACATCTTGCTGTTCCGGCGGCCCCTGCCCAAGCAGCCGAAGAAATGAAGCTGGCGGCCCCTCAGCCTCGGCTTCACACAGCCGTCCTCACGCGCTAACGACATCTTTCTCATAACCGGATTGCGTTGCCTTCTTGTTTCTCACTTTGACACTGAAAGGATGCTCAGGCTGTTTGAACGTGCCAGTGACTGGTTCGCCTGAGCCCACAGCACCCTGGACCACACAGCGGAGTGCTGTCGGGCCACGGCCTCGGCCGAGTGTGACCCCGGAAGCCACGCGGGCTCTGTATCCAGCAGGACCCGCTGGGTGGATGGAGGAAGCCCCTCCTCTAACGAGGCCATGGCCGCTACAGGGACCGTGTACACTTGCTGTTTTGTTTCGTCCTGCCGGGTATTGTGTGTACGGTGCTTCATGTTTCGTTGTATTGGAAACTTTCCATTTTATTCAAGAAATCTTTTCGTGTTAAAAAGCCTTGATTAAAGAGGAAGTTTCATGATCTGATTCTTCTGTTGTAAAGGTCCCTGCTCTCGGGGGCAGCGCAGGCAGCGCCCTGCTTGTGGTTGCGCCCCCTTCAGTTAGATCACGAAGCCCAGCTCTCCGCTTATGATGAGGGTTGTTTCAACATTCCGGTAACTGGGTTTTAACCTACTTTAAGCAGACTTTCTGTCAAACATCCGAAATTATACGTTGCTCCATTAGCCTGAGATAGAGGCTATGCGGAGACGTCATCTCAGCAAAACAAATGAACTGTTTCCTACGGTCCGGGAAGCCGCCCTTAACGTGGTCCTGAGATTCGCAGGACCCAGGAGGGTGAAGGGAGGAGGCTCTCAGCCAGAGGCCACTAGTGTGCTCCCCTCCGGCAGGCCCAGGGCTCAGGGTCCGGTGGCCTATGACCTGGGGGCCAGAGGGCTGTGCCTGCTGTTTTCCCTGGCAAGTACAGGTGCCTCAGCCTCTCCTTAGAGCTGTTGACTTAATTAGTCTGGGGCGTGGCCTGGATGTGGGAATTTCAAGCATTTTTAATGCAGGTGGCAGGAGTACTAACCTTTGGGAAAACAAGTATAAGCTGTAGTTGTTTGAGAAACATTTCTCCAGGGGCCACCTGGCTGGCTCCATTGGTGGAGCGGTCAGCCCTTGATCTCAGGGTCATGAGTTCGAGTCCCATGTTGGTTGCAGAGATTACTTAAAAAAAAAAATCTTAAAAAAAAGGAAAACACTTTTCCAAATGGTAGCTTACCCCTTACTTTTAAAAAATAACAGTAACAATAAATAAAGGAAATTTTCTTCCCCCTTCTCCCTGTCGTCCACCCCTGTACCACTAGGGCAGTAGCTCAGCTGTGGTCCCTGAACCGGAAGTATGACGTCACCTCAAACCTTGTTAGAATCGCAAACTACTGGACTCCACCCTAGACCTAGGAATCAGACACTCAGGGGTCGGCCAGCAATGTTTTAACAGGCTCTCCGGGTGACCCTGGCGCCTACTCAAGCTTGGGAATCACTGATAAAGGATTGGGCAGAGCTGTTTGAGCTTTGAGCGGGAGGGGAGGGCGAGGAGGCACAATATCACCATTGCGAGTGAAGATAAGGGATCATGTGACTTATTGTTAGGCAAGGGGGACTTCTGTTTTGCCTTAACATTTTTTTTTAGGGGCATCTGGCTGGCCCAGTCTGTACAGCATTCAGCTCTTGATCTTGGGGTTGTGAGTTCGAGCCCCATGCTGGGTGTGGAGAGCACTTTAAAATCTTTAAAAAAAATTTTTTTTGAGCTGAGGTTCTATTTAATTGAAAATCATACACAGGACTTATTACTTGAAAAAGAATAATCTAGAAGTCTGGCCCTCCCTTTCTGTTTCTTGTTTTGTGGTTGCTGTGTGGCATCCCTTAATCTTTCTCAGCCTGTTCCCCATCTGTAAAATGGCATCATCTATCATGGGCCCTCAGGAGAGTAAAATGAGGGTGGGAGCGTTCCACTGTCCTGGCGGTGCGGGAATTTTACACGTTACTCCAGAAGACGTAGTCCAGGTACTAGTGGCATCAGCAGGACAGGAGAGCTTGTTAAAGATCTCAAGCCCCCTCCCAAACCCCCTGGAGGGGGAGATTGAGTCAGCATGTCAAGAAGGTCCCAGATGGGAGCCCGGCTGGCACTGGCACGCTGGCACAGACCGTAGAGCATGCAACTCTCCTGGTCATCAGTTCAAGCCCCACGTCGTGCACAGAGATTACTTTAAAAAATTAAAACAGGGGTGCCTGGGCGGCTCAGGTCATGATCTCGTGGTTCGTGGGTTTGAGCCCCATGTCAGACTCTGTGCAGACAGCTAGCCTGGAGCCTGTTTCAGATTCTATGTCTCCCTCCCTCTCTGACCCTCCCCCTGCTCACCCTGTCTCTCTCTCAGAAATAAATAAAAAACATTTTTAAAAAGTTTTTAATTAAGACATTTTATTTTTAAAAATTTTTAAATATTTTTTAATGTTTTACTTATTTCTGAGAGAGAGACCGCATGAGCAGGGGAGGGTCAGAGAGAGAGGGAGACACAGAACCCGAAGCAGGCTCCAGACTCTGAGCTGGCAGCACAGAGCCTGATGCGGGGCTCGAACCCACAGACCGTGAGATCATAACCTGAGCCAGTCAGATGCTCAACCGACTGAGCTACCCAGGCGCCCCTAAAAAATTTTTTTACATGTATTTATTTTTGAGAGACAGAGACAGCACAAGCAGGGGAGGGTCAGAGAGAGAGGGAGACACAGAATCTGAAACAGGCTCCAGGCTCTGAGCTGTCAGCACAGAGCCCGACGTGGGGCTTGAACTCACGAACCGTGAGATCATGACTTGAGCCGAAGTCGGTCACTTAACCCAGGCGCCTCATAAAAATTAAAACAAATTTTAAAAAGGAAGTTCCCAGATGATCAAACATTAAAATTTAAGAAGCACTTTTAGACCAAAAGCAACTGAAATGAGAGAGTAAGGTAGGATGATATAAGAATCCAAAGCGGACAGGTGGCATTCCCTAGTCACTGCCTTCACTGGTACCTGTAAGCCCAAAATTGGCAAAGGTGACGTTCAAATTAAGCACTAGCTGGACAGGGTGGGTAAGGCTTTTTTCCTTGTCAAGACGGTGAAGTGCATAGCTTTATCATTTACAATAGAAATAAATGAAAGCTGGGGCACCTGGGTGACTCAGGAGTTAAGCGTCCGACTTCGGCTTAAGTCCTGAGCTGCTGTTCGTGGGTTCGAGCCCCGCGTCGGGCTCTGTGCTGACAGCTCAGAGCCTGGAGCTGCTTCAGATCCTGTGTCTCCCTCTCTCTCTGACCCTCCCCTGCTCACGCTGCCTCTTTCTCTCTCTCAGAAATAAATAAAACATTTTAAAAATTTTTTAAAGAAAAAGTTAATAAATGAAACCTCCACACACTGAAGAGCCCTCTCGAAGCTCTTCCCGCTTCACAGATCCTGCGGATCCTTCCCGGTGTCCCCCTAACTCCCGTGCGCTACGGGGCAGAGTCCCCTCGGCCTAGAGGTAGAGTCGGGGGTACAGGGCGCTAGCACGTGCACACAAGAATTTGAAAACAGGACCGAGGCTAGAACCACACCTCGCTCCCCCTCCAGCGCCGGGGGAGAGCCCCAGGGTCCCCGCGGCCCCTCTAACCGCCACCCCTTTCGGGCCCCGCCCCCGCAGTTCCGGGTGAGGGTGGCCACGTGCTAGTCGCCAGTAACAACCCCGCGCTCCTCCCGCCCCCTGGGTGGGGCCTGCGAGCGACAGCCGGCTGCGCCAGTGGGCCCCGGAGGCGGTCTGAGCGACAGCCGACGGGACCAACCGGCGTGGCAGGTGCGAGTCTAAGGCGGGGCTGCGTGCGGAAGCCGCCCGGGCGGTGCGGGAGCGGTGGGCGCGAGCCGGGCCGGGCCGAGAGGCAGGTGGGGACCTGGAGCCGCTGGGGGGGCTGGAGGCGTGGGGGCTGCAGGCCGCGGAGGGAGCGAGCCCCAGCGGACCCGGCGCCCGCTCTCCCGCCCGCGGCGGAGGGAGAGACCGCGTTTAAAAGGGGTCGAGACATTTAAAGGGACCGGCGCCCCGAAGAGAAAGGGTATTTAAAGGTGCAGACGGCCGGGCTGTTGCCGGCTACGGGACCGAGCTCTGCGCGCAGGGGACATCTTGAAACAGGTGCTCGGGAGAGCAGGACGTGCTAAGGACGCTAGAGCCAAGCTTAGAAGACCTGTAAGGAGGCCAGGGCAGGGGGCTGAGAACACGTCCATCAAAGGCAGGGATAAAGGAGTCGCTTGTCAAGGGCCGGGCGAGGTCTCCCTCTGAGGAAAAGAGAACATGCACTCCTGCTCTCCCCCAGTGTCCTCTCTGGCTCCTCCAGGTTCCCTTGACCCCGGACCCCCCTGTTCCCAGGCTATGGCCCCCAGTGCCCTGTAGACCTGGCGCGACTCCCGTGCTTTCGACCCCTATTGGGGGCCCTGGGTGGCTACTGGAGGGCCTTGCAAAGGGGCAGAGAAGGCAGGGCCATGGCATCCAGGGCCTCTGAACCTCCCTCAGGGCGCGGCGTGACGGCGGGCATCATCATTATTGGAGATGAGATCCTCAAGGTGCGTCTGGGACAGGAGGAGGGGGTGGGGGGCACGCTCCCGGCCCTGAGAGCCTGCTGCACGGTCTGTTGAAGGAAGGAAGGCCGAGGTGGGAGCCCCCTTTCTTCATGGGGTCCTGGAGTGAGCCCACCACGTGAGTGGGAGAGTGACCTTGTTCTCTCCAGTTACTCTGTTGGAAACTTGTAGCAAATCTGATAGTAGTGGGAGGGGATGTACCGAAATGACCCAAGCGTCCGCTTGTGAAGGGGCTGCAGGCCTGTGTCATTGAAGACTTACAGCCTATTTGGAAAATGACCCAAGGCGCCCAGCAGAGTGAGTAAGCGAAATAGGAGGAAAGTGCTAGATGGAAGAAATCCATTGTATTCTTCTTTTTTTTTTTTTTAATTTTTTAATGTTTTATTTATTTCTAGGAGAGAGAGAGAGAGACAGCGTGAGCAGGGGAGGGTCAGAGAGAGAGGGAGTCACAGACTGAAACAGGCTCCAGGCTCTGAGCTGGCAGTCAGCACAGAGCCCGACGCGGGGCTCGAACCCACGAACCGCGAGATCATGACCTAAGCGAAAGTCGGACGCTTAACCGACTAAGCCACCCAGGCGCCCCTCCATTGTATTCTTCTGAGCAATCGAGGGAAGTCTTATTAGAAGTCATGGTCAGGCATTGGGTTTGTAGGAGTAATACTGACCCCTACTTTTTGAGTGCCTACTAGGGCCTGCGAGTGTGCTTATATGTCACATGTGCAGTTTTGCTAACCCTTAGAACAATCCCCTGAGGTTTGATATTTTATTATAAATCTCGATTAATAGACAATGAGATTGAGGCTCAGAGACTGAGGCTCCTGTCCAAGGTTACATAGCCAGGAAGCGGTAGAGAAACGATTCCAACCGGATTCCCTCTTACTCCAAGTAACCCTTATCCACTAAGCCTCTGGAGAGAAGTCTGCATGCACACCATAGGCAGCCCCAAACGTTCTTGCAAAGGAATTTGAACTTTATTCTGTATACGGTTGGAAACAACACAGGGTTTTTGAGCCCAAGAGTGATGCAATCACAGTAACGCACTAGAAAGGTTAGTCAGGAGGCACCGGGCAGAGCGCTGTGGCTGGCGGCCGGGAGCCCGGCCAGGGGGCCTCGCCACCGGCCAGACGGTGGCTGCCAAGGACCTGCCCGGTGGCATTAGGGACCAAGAGAAGAGAGCAAATGGGGAGACATTTTGCTAGGGCCACCAGCAGAAGGGCCTCACTGGCTGTGGACGGTGTCTGGGGATGCCACTGGCCGAAGTGACAATGGCCAGGAATACAGTTGAGGCGCCGGGTAGGTACGCAGAGCAGCCAGGGGACTGAAACCGTCAGGGTCGGGCAGGAAGTGGATGAGTCGTCCCCATAGAACTGGCCACTGAGTCCGTACGCACAGATGAGGTTAAGGTCAAAGCGCAGAGAAGGAGGCCCAAGGTGGATCGTGCTGTCCCTGGCTGCTCACCTGGACTTCCTCACTCCTGTGCCCGGTCCGGGCTTTAAGGCCAAGTCCCCCAAAAGAGCACAGTGCGGCCCACAGCTGCCGACCCTTCCCCTTTGCCGTCGAGTCCCGCAGCACTGACACTCGCGTCGTCCCCGTCTCATCCCCCAGGGACACACTCAGGACACCAACACCTACTTCTTGTGCCGGACGCTGCGCTCCCTGGGGGTCCGGGTGTGCCGGGTCTCTGTCGTACCCGACGAGGTGGCCACCATCGCGGCAGAGGTCGCTTCTTTCTCCAGCCGCTTCACCCACGTCCTCACGGCAGGGGGCATCGGCCCCACTCACGACGACGTGACCTTTGAGGCAGTAGCACAGGCCTTTGGGGATGAGCTCAAGCCGCACCCCGAGCTGGAAGCAGCCGTCCGCGGCCTCGGAGGGAAGGGCTGGGAGAAGCTGTCGGTAGTGCCCTCCTCGGCCCGCCTGCATTACGGCACCGACCCCCGCACAGGCCGGCCCTTCAAGTTCCCGCTGGTCTCTGTCCGGAACGTCTACCTGTTCCCAGGCATCCCCGAGCTGCTGCGCCGGGTGCTGGAGGGGCTCAAGGGGCTCTTCCGAAACACAGCGGCGCAGTTCCACCTGCGAGAGCTGTACGTGGCCGCCAACGAGGCCTCTATCGCGCCCGTCCTGGCCGAGGCGCAGGCCCACTTTGGGCGCAGGCTCGGCCTGGGCTCCTACCCCGACTGGGGCAGCAACTACTATCAGGTGAAGCTGACGCTGGACGCGGAGGAAGAGGGGCCGCTGGAGGAGTGCCTGGCCTACCTGACTGCCCGCCTGCCCCCAGGATCGCTGGTCCCCTACGTGCCCGGCGCCGTGGAGCAGGCCAGGGAGGCTGTTTACCAACTCGCAGAAGCAGGTAGGGCCTCCCGGGGGCCGGGCTGCCCGAGCCCACCCTCCCCCCCAGGCCCCGGGAAGGGACTCGGTGCAGTCCGGCGTCCTCCCAGTAAATGTCAACGTAGCACCCGCTCCCGCCAGCACTGTGCTGGGTACTGGGGACCCAGCTCCACAGGACAGTGGTGCACGCCACGGCCTCTGGGCCGGAGGCGTAACCAGAAAGGTAGGCGTCAGGCAGGGACTCAGGCATGAGATGTGTGGCCGGGCGGCCTCCACGGTGGGGAGTTCACCTTGATCCGGGCGCATGTGTGTTATACACCGTCTGCTGGGCGAGGACGCACGAGTGGGCTGATGAGGAGGATGCCCCCCGCCCCCGGAGGTGGGCTAGAGCAAACTGTGGGGTTTGGGGGAACGGAAGGAAAGCAGGGGCCCCGGAGGGAAGACATTGAGGCGTAGGGTTCTGAAGGGCAGGCAGGGCGGGGACGGACTCAGAAGGGCGAGCAGCCCGTGGCCTTCCCTCTGGGAACCCTGGGAAGCCTGGAGAGACTTCAGGCCAGGGCGGCGGGACCCCACTGCCCCCCACTGCCACGCGGACGTATCTTCCTGTCTGTCCACTTGCAGGCTCTTCTCTGGGGGGGAAGGTGGCAGGCGCCCTGCAGATCATTGAAACCGCCCTGGCTCAGTACGACCTCAGCCACCTCTGCGTGGGCTTCAATGGCGGCAAGGACTGCACGGCCCTCCTGCACCTCTTCCACGCGGCTGTGCAGAGGTGAGCCCCCGCCTGGGCCAGGGTGCCACCTGCCTCGTCCTAGGAAGCAGGGAGGGCGAGGGTGGCCAAGTGCCCTTTGGGAGGGAGGGAGCCGTGGTGACCCCACCCATTTACTGAGCATCGGACATCTGTGTGGCCCTGGGCCGGAGAGGAGGGGCGGGTGTTGTCCATGTGGAAGCAAAGAGAACAGCCCTGGGACTCTCTGGAGAGCCTTTCTGGGCCTGGCAAGCCTGTGCGCCCCGCCCCCCCAGGACGCGCCCCGATCCTCAGGAACCCCTCCAGATCCTGCATATCCGCAGCACCTCCCCCTTCCCGGAGCTGGAGCAGTTTCTACAGGACACCGTCAGGAGGTACCGGCGGCGCCCGGAAGTCTGGGCTCCGCGGGGGGCTCAGCAGTGCCCGCGCCTGACCCCAGCCCGACCCTCCGCAGGTATAACTTGCGGGTCCTGGAGGCCGAGGGTGACATGAAGCAGGCCCTGAGCGAGCTGCAGGCCCGGCACCCCCAGCTGGAGGCCGTCCTGATGGGCACCCGCCGCACCGACCCCTACTCCCGCAGCCTCTGCCCCTTCAGCCCCACGGACCCTGGCTGGCCCGCCTTCATGCGCGTCAACCCGCTGCTGGTAATGGCAGGGGCCGTCGTGCCTCCGGTCTCCTGGCGCCTGGCGCTCATCGTGCCCGGGCTTCCCCGCGAGGGAGAGGCTGGAGCCTGGGTTCACACAAGGACTCGGGCATCCAGGGAGGCTGTGCTGCTTGGCCGTTCGGCCTTCTGCCCGCTCTTCACCGTGCACTAACTTAGCGCCAGGCTTATGCCTTCTTCTACAGTCAGGCCCGTGCCGCCCCTAGGGCAGCCCCGAGCCGGTTGTTTATAGTCAAATTACAACTTGACTAAAGGAAAAAAAGAATTACCCCAGACCACTGAACGGTGCACGCAAAGTGTGGCGAATTCCATGGGGATGCGAGTTTGCCTTAATTTTAAAAACTAAATACAATTCAAACTTCAGGGCATCAGAGGCACTAACCCCATTCCCAGCGCCAGCCACGTGACACCCCCTGGAGCCCGGGGCCCCTGCGGGGGGGGGGGGCAGAGGTTTTTGACCACATTGCGTGGCTTGCTCCGCCGAGCAGGTGGACCCGAGTGTCTGACAGGAGGCCACCCTCGGGTGGGCGCCTGCCCAGGCGGCGGTGTGGGAGGGGGACTTTGTGACCCCCCTCTGGCATCCCAGGACTGGACCTACAGAGATATCTGGGACTTCCTGCGGCGGCTGTTCGTCCCGTACTGTGTCCTGTATGACCGAGGGTAAGGGTGCTGGCGGAGGACGGTGTGGGGACCGTGCAGGGGCGCTGCGGTGGGGGGGCCGCCCCCCACTCGCCCACCTTCCCCCCTGCCCCAGCTACACGTCGCTGGGCGGCCGCGAGAACACCGTGAGGAACCCGGCCCTGAAGTGCCTCAGCCCCGGGGGCCAGCCCACCTACCGCCCGGCCTACCTGCTGGAGAACGAGGAAGAGGAGCGGAACTCGCGCACGTGACCCGGGGAGCCCGAGGGAGGCCGCCCCGGGGGTCCACTCGCAATAAACTGCCTCTTGTGTGCTTGGTGCTCTGCCTGTGTCTTCTGCTCCAGGGGACGGGGTGCTGTACACGTGGGCCGGGCTCTGCCAGCTCCCGGCTAAGGGGCGGGGGGAGGTGTACAGAACACACTCTCGGCCAGAGCCCACCAGAGGGCAGGGGCGAGGAGCTGCGCCAATCCCGGGGCCGGAGGGGGGGCGGTACACCGGGCACGGCGCCGAGGTTTCGAGAGCCAGGCTGGAGAAGGGAAGCTGAGCTGGCCTGGCTGGGGAGGATGGAAGACGGGGTGGCCAGGCCCTCCCCCTCCTAACGCAGCCTCCGCCCCTGCCCATGGAGGCTGACTCAGCCCGTTCTTGGGCCTGGAACCTTCCCTGTGCTGGACCCTAGGGCTTTTGTCCCCAGTGTCATGAGGTCCGAGGGGGCGGGGACGCTGCTGTTAAAAGGCCCTGGAGATGGCTCTGCGGGCCTCAGAGCCGCGGCCCAGATGCAGCCCTGGACACAGCCCCTCGCCCAGGCCCTGCCTTTCTCCTTCAGAAGGGCCCTGTGGGGCACCAGGCTCCGGGCGCCAGTCCTGAAGATGGGCACAGGATGGGAGGGCCTGCAGCAGATGCTGAAGGAGGTGGCCTACATCCTCCTGTGCTGCTGGTGCATCAAGGAGCTGCTGGACTGATGCAGCCGGGACCGCCCGCCCCCCGCCCCTCCCAGGTGGGCAGCCCGCCGAGCCTCGGCCCTGCGCCTCCCGGGTGGGCAGAGTCCTCAGGTGGGCAGGGTGGGGAGACCTGCCTCCCAGCCTCTGTTCTCTCCCCCAGCGCCTGGCCCAGCCCCCACGGAGTCCCCCACCTCCACCCCAGGCCAGCGGCGGTGCTCCACTGACGACGGGCCACAAACCACAAACAACGGGGGACGTGTGGACCCTGCTTTGAGTTTGTGCCATCTGCCAGCCTCCGCTCCCAGCCCCCACCTCTGCTGGACTTCCGGGACTCAGGAGCCTGGCCTGCTGACCGGGACCCCACTATGACTGGGGCAGGCCCGGCACAGCGACCCCCCGGGCCCAGATGGTTGGTTTGTACTCCTAGTGCCAGGAATGGGCTGCCCCTCATCTCTGAGAATCACTAGGCTGTGTGTGCGTGCATGTGTGTGCATATATATCTCTACACCATCCGCTGCGCGCCGGCCCCCGTGCTCTGAACACGGCGGTGAACAAAACAGGCCCTGTGCTCCCGGGGCTTACGTTCTGGTGGGCAGAGACGTAAAAGCAAATGTAAACCAAAAAAATAAGGATATAGATGTTCTATATAAAATAAATAGGGCTTGAGGCCAAAAGTTCTAAATGTCTGAAAAGGAATCTGAACTCAGCACTGGAAAGGTCTTGGAGCCAGGGTACAGACCAGGGGAGGGAAGGAGGCGGGCGCCAGGGCCGCTCGGCCTGTTGGGCATTGAGCATCCGACTTCGGCTCAGGTCATGATCTCAGTTTGTGGGTTCGAGCCCCGCATCGGGCTCTGTGCTGACAGCTCAGAGCCTGGAGCCTGCTTTGGATTCTGCGTCTCCCCATCTCTCTGCCCCTCCCCCGCTCACGCTCTGTCTCTCTCAGTCTCAAAAATAAACATTACCAAAAAATCATTTTTTAAAAAGGGAGGGAAGGAGGTTGTCCTGGGTAGAACCGAGACTGAAACCCAGGTTTTCCGACTCACTGGTCCTGGGTGGGGAGGGTGGAGGAGGGTGGAAAGCCCAGGTTCCTCCCAGCTAGTGGGTAGGGAGGGGTCCGGCTTGGGTGGGGTCTTCTCCAAGGCGCAGCGCAAATAGAAGACATGGTCTGGCCCCTCCCTGCCTCTGAGGATCGTGGGAGAGCCTGGTCTAGCCCCCAGCTCCCAGGGAAGCCAGGCCCTGCGCCTCCCGCTCAAGTACAGCGCTGTCAGAGAAAGGCACCTGTGTGGCCACGCAAGTTCCTCGGGCTTGTCACCGTGCGGAGCTCACTCTGCACTTCCCCTTGGCAGCCGCCAGCACAGCCGCCCCAGTCACGCCCCGCGGTAGGCACACATCAGCCATTTGCACGGTCTTGCTCTCCTACTTCCTGACACGCCCACTCTCAGCCCCCCACAACCACAGAGCCCCGGGCCTCTCGGGGCCTCTCGGGCCGCTGTTGCCCCCTCCCTTCTCTCCCGGGCACAAGCCTGGAGACGTGTATGGGGCTCGCACTCGCGGGGACCAGCTTCTCCCCAGACTTGTTAGCAAACTCCTCTCCTCTGGGTGTTTTGTTTGTTTGTAAAGGCAACTATACCCGGAGTAAGGAGTTCTGGTGAGAAGTGAGCGCCCCCCCGCCCCCCTCCCTGGGGTCAGTCAGCTCCAGCAGCCCCTTGGAGGGCAGGCAGAGAGAGTGCGCACACGCCTCACCTTCCTTCGTTCACGGAGCACATGTCAGGGAGCACCCCTGCGTGCCGGCCCCCGTGCTCTGAACACTGCGGTGAACAAAACAGGCCCCTGGGCTCCCGGGGCGTACGTTCTGCTGGGCAGAGACGGAAAAGCAAATGTAAACTGAACAGTAGGTATATAGATATTATTAGGGGATATGTGCCCTGAGCCGGGGTGGGCATGGGGCCTGACGGGCCAGTGGCCCCAAGCAGGCTTCATAGCTACGGCAGCGGGGAGAAGCGGCCGGCCTGAGCACATACATATTTTTTTAAATTTTTATATATTTTTCAGTAATCTCTGCGCCCAACATGGGGCTTGAACTCACACCCCTGAGACTGGGAATCACATGCTCTGCAGACCGAGTCAGCTGGGCACCCCAAGCCCATGGGTACTTTCTGAGCTGGTGCCATGCTCACCACGCGGCTGTGCCCCTGGCTTTTCTCCTTCGACATGCCCCGGACATGAGCGCGCAGGAGCGCGTGGAGGCTGCCCCTCTCCTGCGGGAGCTGGGGCTCCATAGTGCTCCCGCCCAAGGTTAGCTCTTATCCCGGCAGCGTGGCAGACAGGCCAGCACTCCCGGGTCCCTTCAGAGCTCCCCTTCCTCCGGGGCACAGCAGTGGGAAGGGGTAAGGTCTTGAATCCAACCAGAGAGAGGACAGCGGTGGAGGACACAGAATTCCCCTTCCTGTGGGAGTGTGGGGCTCCTGCCTCCCCTCAAACCCTGAACCCCTGCTTGGTCAGCCCGTCCCTGACTCGAGCTCTGGCCTTCTGCCTCCCTTTCCTTTCTTCTTTATTTTTCTCTAATATTTGTTTGTTTGTTTGTTTTTGAGAGAGAGAGAGAGAGAGAGAGAGACAGAGTGAAACAGAGCTTGAGCAGGGGAGGGGCAGAGAGGGAGACACAGAATCCAAAGTAGCTCCAGGCTCCGAGCTGTCGGCACAGAGTCCGACGCGAGATCGAACTCCGGAAGCATGAGATCACGACCTGAGCTGGAGTCAGATGCTTAACCAACTGAGCCCCCAGGTGTCCCTAGCATGTTTTACTTTTATATTTAGGAGGGGAAAAAAACTGTTTTTCACGTTTATTTATTTTTTGAGAAAGAGAGAGAGAGTGTGAGCAGGGGAGTGACAGAGAGGGAGACACAGAATCAGAAGCAGGCTCCTAGCTCTGAGCTGTCAGCACAGAGCCCAGTGCGGGGCTTGAACCCCACGACCCCTGAGGTCATGCTCTGCGCAGAACTGGGACCTTTAACTGACTGAGCTTCCCAGGCGCCCCTTTCCCTTTCCTTCCTTAGGCCCCACTCCCACTTGAGGGAGGACAGTCCTGAGCACAAGGGCCCTTGACCGGGGAGAGGGTGTCTGGGGAGACCACTGGGGGGCGGGGGAGCGGTAGGTGGATGGGGGCAGGGCCCAGGAAGTGCAAAGGGAGAAGAGGAGAGACTGCGGGTGGCCCGAGGGGCAGTGTCAGAGGTCAAGAGAGCCCTGAAGCTGGGAGAGGAATGGGGAGGAAACCGCGCATACGGTCCTGAGAACCCTTTTCACGTTGGGCCCTTGCACAAGCCCACTTCAAAAGCAGGCTGGACGAGGGGCACCTGGGTGGCTTAGTCGGTTAAGCGTCCGACTTTCGCTTAGGTCATGATCTCGCGGTTCGTGGGTTCGAGCCCCGCGTCGGGCTCTGTGCTGACTGCCAGCTCAGAGCCTGGAGCCTGTTTCAGATTCTGTGACTCCCTCTCTCTCTGACCCTCCCCTGCTCACGCTGTCTCTCTTTCTCTCCTAGAAATAAATAAAAATATTAAAAAAAAACAAAAAACAAAAGCAGGCTGGACGAGGGCAATTATCCCAGGTCGGCCTGAAGAACCAGGCCAAGAGAGGCGACGTGACCCACCGGAAGCCAGACCCACGGCACAGGGCGGTGCGGCAGTCAGCTCGCAACCCCCCAGTGTCCTTCTCTCAAACTCAGGGCTCCTCGGGGCGCCCAGCCTTCCTCTTCTGACGGGGCGCTTCGGATGGTGGCCTGGAGGCGGCCGCGCCGGCAAAGGCGTGGGGAGGACTCGCGGGCCCATTCTGCGCCCACTCCTGCTTCCCACCCCACCCCCACTCTCAGCTGCCCTTGCTCTTGCTTCCCCGGCTCCTTTGGGGGCCCCAGCTATGTCTTGTTCACCCAGACCACACAGGCCAGGACACGGTTCCGGTCTACACCTCTGCAGTGCTCTCCAAAGGAAAAAGAGATGTGGGGATTTCCCCGGCAATGTGCTTTTCCCAGCAGGGGTGAGCTCGGGTTTGGAGGGCCCAGACCGCGCCCCAGAGCTCCCGGAAGAGGGGAGCTGATTGCGGGGATTGAGTCCTGGGGAAGAGCTCATTTGCCCCCGGGGCGCCCGGGCGCCCTCTAGTGGCCACAAGGGGTAGGGGAATGGGCGGGGTAAAACCGGGAAGGAGCCTCCGCAAGGCTGGAAGCGCCCCCAGATGCTACAGCCCTAAGGAAGAGCACCCCGATTCCCAGGATTCCTAGCTGATCACGTCACATAGAAGACCCTCCAAGGCGTGCGAGAGGCAGATGGAGGAGAGGGGTCCTGGCGGAGCGGCCGGAAGAGCCACGCGCACTGATCTGGACATTTTAGGAAAGATCTTGGTGGGGTCCTCCGTCTCCCCCGTAACGCTCAGAAGCGGGCGGGAAGAGGGGTGCGGCAGTCGCTGCCCTCGCGCCGGGGCGCAGACCCCAAGGCCACCCAGCTCTTCTCGCCGTCCCTATTTGCATCTCGTTTGCACAGGAGTTATTTCCCCTTCGAAAGGCAGAAGTCCCCAACCCCTTTCTCAGCCACTCTGGCCGTCCTTCCGGCCGTCCTCCCGCCCCTCTGGCCGCGCCCCCGGACCCGCCGTCCCTCACCTGTGCCAGCGGCTCGGCGGCACCAGCCTGCCGAAGCCCAGCTGGGCTGGGACAGCCGAGACACCTGCGCCGCCTGGCGGCGGGCCGGAGGGAGGCCGAGGGCAGAGGGGAGCTGTTTCGCCTTCTCCGGGACGTGGAGTTTTGGAAAATGTTCCCCGAGCTTCCTGAGGCTAAATTTATCCCCCCCGGCCCTGGGGGGCGCAGAGATCCCGGAGACGATTAGCGCCGAGGCGCAGCCGGCTCCCGCCCAGAGGCCCGGAATAGGCGCCGAGTTATAAATAGTGCGCCCGCAGGTGTGGGGGAGTCGGCAGGAGGGGGCAACCCTGGCAGCCGCGGCCCCTTCAGGTGGGTTGGGCGGTCGCGGTGGGGGCGCCGGGGGGCGGCGGGCGGGGGGGCTGCGGTCTGCGCGCCCCCAGCGGTTTCCTGGGCGGCGGGTTTTTCGAGGGAAGCGGAGGCAGGCCGGGGAAGGCGGAGAGCGGGGAAGAGGTGGGCGCCCAGCGCAGGCTGTCGCTCCGCTGCCAGCTCAGACTCCCACCTTCCAAACAGGCCCCCAGACCCCTCGCCCAGGACCGCGCCCGGACAGAGGCTTCCTTTCTTCCGCGCGCCGCGAGCATCTAACTCTTCCGCAGCGGCCCGGAGCGCACGTGGCCAGCCCGGCCGGGCGCCCGGCTGTCACTCAGAACCGGGTCCCCAGCCCCAGGTACGCCGCCCTCCCGAGGAGGGTTAGCCTGGGCGCCGGCGGTGTAGTCGTGAGCACAGCTGCCTTCGAGGAGGGAGGAACTCCGGCCACTTTCCCCTCAAAGCCAAGGTCTAGCTGGTCGCCTGAGATTTAAGTCTGAACTTGCGGATCTGGGATCCCCCCTCCCCCCCGCCCCCGCAGGCCGCACACCTGCCCTCCGGTTCCCAGTGCCAGTCCGGCGCTGGCGGCGGGGCGGGGTGGGTGGCAGCGCGCCCCTGGGGCCCAGCAGGGGTTCGTGGGAGGGGACCCCATCGGCAGTCGGCGTGCCTCGGCTGCCGCCGCACTCCGGTGGTTTGGCGCGGTAAGGGCCAGGAGCTAAAGGGGGAGGCGGGAATTTCAAGTCGGGGTTCCCCCCTCCGACTTACGAGCCAGGAAGGAAGCTGTATGGACTGGAAGAAGAGAAACGTGGTGGGGGAGGGGGAGTCACTGAGAAACAAACAGGAGGTTCCGGGGCTGTCGAGACTGGAGGGTGGCACTCCGGTTGTCCACGGACTCAGGCTGGGTCCCGCAAGGCTCCGGAGGCGACCCCCAGAGTTGGGGGCCGGGGCGGGCCGGAGGCACACACAGGGCGCCTTTCGTTTCTCTGTACCTAAGGGCTGGTGCCAAGGCGCCCGCCCTTCTACGCCTCTGGAGGCCCAGGCTCTGCCCTCCCTGAGCCACTTTCCTGCCCTTCTCCTCCTGGGCCATGCCCCCTCCTCCACGAGGCAGCCCCCTCTCCGTGGCACGTGTGCTTCTGGCCCTGCCGTCCAGACCCCAGCCCCAGGCACGGCTCTTCCCCAGGCTGGCGCGACCCCGACGGCTGCAGAAGGGGGGGGGGGAGCCCTGCCTGGACCCCACCGACTCCGGGCCCTCACCGACCAGAATCTGTCCGGCGGGGCCGAGAAGAAAACCCGGAGCCGTGACTGGCCTCGGGACCCAAGGGGGACGGGGCCGATAGGAAAACACGGAGCGGATTCGGCCAGCGGGAGCGCCCCAAGCCTGCTGCTACCCCCTCCTAACTATAGCCCCCCTAATTCTCCAGTGAGATAATGTCTGAGGTGGGGGGCTGTTTGGTTTGGCCTGGGCCCTCAGGGGCGCCTCACACTTTCCGCCCCTGGCTGGGGCGCAGGGCAGCGGCCCCGAGGCTGAGTCACGGCCGGAGAGGGAGGGAGGGCGGGACCCGGACTCCGCCCCTCCCCCTGCGCGGGGATCCCGGGTCAGCCCGGGTGAGGGCCAGGGCCCCCCTGGCGCCGCCCATTGTGGTCCAACAGGTTGAGCTGGTGTCCCGCGGAGCCACCTGCTGGAAGGGGAGGGAGGCCCCCTGCGTGGGGGTTGGGGAGGAGAAGGCGAGTCCGACCCGGTTCGGCCCGGCCGGCCGCGGGGAGCGGAACCCTGCCCGCGGTGGCCGGACTGGATTCCGTTTTACACTAGTGGGAGGGGCTCTCTGGGGAGCGCGGCGCCGCAGGCCGGGCTGGAAGCGTCCCCAAGGGCTACCTTCCCCAGTGGTGGGGGCGCTGAGGTACGCACTCTGTGCCTCCCCCGCCGAACCCACACACACGTCTTGAAACACCCAGGCTCCCCCGGCCACCTGGGTCTCCGAGCGAATCCCGGTCGAGAGGTCCCTCCTTCGCGGAGACTCAGTTTCTCCACTTGGTGAGCAGGAGGGATGGAGGCGGGGTGCAGGAGCGGGAGCGCGCCGCCTCCTCCCCCGTCGCGGCCCCGGCCCCTCCCCTCTGACAATGCCAAGGCCGCAGCGGGCACGGGCTGGAGCGCAGAGGCCGCCTGCCCAGGGCGCCGCTCCCTCCCCGCGGGGCGCCGTCACGCGTGGGGAGGGAGGCGGGGTGTCCGCAGCCTCCTCTCCCCCGCTCCCTCGGAGGCGGGTGGGGCGTAGGAGCTGGAGCTGGTGGCCTGGTGGCTCCCCTCCCCCTACCTCTCGGGGCACTGACCTGATTATAGCCCCTCTCGGGACCCCCTCCTTCAGTCCTGGAAGTCCCCGCCTCACCCCCACCTAACCTATCTCTAACTTCCCCCACCCTCCCCTCCCGAGGAGGTGACCGCACAAGAGCCCCTCGCGGACTGTGAGAGCCCTCGATGGGGGCGCTGAGTTCCCGGGCCACTGCGGACACTGCCCCCTCCCCCTTTCCCTCCTCCAGGTTCCAGGCCGGCCCCTCGACTCCGCCCCCTCCCTGGCGGAACGCAAGGCGGGACCCACTGGAGATGGGCGGGTGCCCCGGCCAATGGGCGGACAGGGCGGCGGAGTGCAGGGGGCGGGGCGGAGCGGCAGCGGAGGGCTGGATGGGGGTCGGGGGCGGAGCTCGAGTTAAGGTGGACTGGGAGAGATAGGGGCTAGAGGAGAACGCAGGCGAGGGAGGGGGAGAGGCACCGCGGCAGGTGGAGGGAGAGAGAGACGGGAGGGAAGAAGGAGGGAAGAGGGAGGGTGGGAAAGCTCGGTAGCGGGTGGAAGCCTGGAGGAAGGGAGCGAAAAGCGGGGGAGGGACCCCTCTGCGCCCTGCGGGGACTGGCTGGACCGAGGGGTTGAAGTTTATATCCTTATTGGGCGGAGGGAGGGGGGCCTGGGGGGGCGGGTGAAAAACCAGGAAGTGACAGAGGGTGTTGCTAAGGGTTGTGGGGGGAGTTTGGGGGGGGCAGGGGGCGGGGGAGGGAGGGGAGGGATGGGGGAGAGCCAGCGGGAGGACAGGTGAGACGGCAGGACAGGTGAGGCGGGCCCGGAGGGGGCGGGTGGGAGCCAGGTGAATGTGCGGTTCTTGGCGGCCGAGGGGGGGGCGGGCGGCGGGAGGAGGCCGAGGGCTGCGGAGGAGGAGCCCCCCAGCAGAGAGCGGCGAGCGACTGACCGCGGCCTTCTGACCAGGACCGGCGCAGGGCCCCAAGCCCCCGGGCCCGGCGGGGGACGCGCTTCCCTCCACACCCCGGGCTTCAGCAGTTCCGGCCCGCGGACCCGAAGGCGGAGAGGTGAGTGTACCCCGTTTTTGTCGCCGGCTCGGGGTTCCCCAGACGCGAGACTACTGCAGTGTCCTTCGTCTGTCCTGGAAGTGGGACCCCCCCACGCACACGCATGCAGACCTGGCTCCCACCCCTCCCCTTCCCTGTGCCATCCCGGCACCCCGGCTCTTTGGAACTGATTTTAACTGGGAGAAGAGGTGGGCGGAGGGTCCCCAGAAACTTTCTCCGCACTTCTGGGCTCAGGCCGACCGGCGGCTCCGGGATGGAGAGACGGTGAGGCGGCGCCGAGCGCTCCCCCAGTGTCCCCGGCGACTTGAGGGGAGACCCCCGGGCCGCGCGGGCTGAGGGAATGGAAAGGCTGACGGACTCTAACTAGGACAAGGCGCCCCCCCCCGCGCCCCCTGGCGCGGTGGGCTGGACCCGGGCCAGTTGCACAGGGGGCGGGGGTAGCGCAGGAGGAGCCGCGGCTGGGGGGAAAGTTACCGGCTGGACTATTCGGTTTCCTGCGTCTCCGGAGCCGCGCTCCCTCTCCGGTGGCGGGGCTCGGCCGCAACCTCCGGGCGACGCCGAGCGGCCCCCGGGCCCCCGTCCCTTCCTCCGGGCGCCGCTCCCGCCGCCACCCTTCCCACGATGGCCCAGGCCCCCAGAGCCCGAGAGCGAGGGTGGGTGATCGGGAGGAATCCTGCCCCCGCCGGCGCCGCGCACCTGCCCCTCCACCGGGTGGGGGTCGCTACTGTGTAGTCGTGGAAGCTACTGGGAGCGTCGCTGGCAGAGGGCTGCCATTCAAAGGGGGTGGGGGGCGCTGCTTTCCATTCCCAGCTCTCGCTCTCTCCTCCCACCCCACCCCAAGTAAGAGAGCGACGTGTCCCGGCCAGAGCGGGGGGGGGCGGGAGTGGGGGGGCGGCGTGGGCAGCGGGTTGTGCCCGGACACGTGCCTGCCCAGGCGCCCCGGCCCTGCTGGTGTTTGGAGAGAGGGCGGGTCCCCTGCCCCCCGCCCCGCACAACCCCCACGTATCAAAGGGCGGCTGAGACGTGGTGAGACCTCGGGGCGCCCGGGGGGGGCAGGGAGCCCGGGTCCGGAGCAGGGGAGGGGCAGAGGCGCGGGTGCTAGCTGACCCACAGGAAACGAGCGCCGCTGACCTAGTTTGGGACACCGGAAGTGGGTGCTGAGGAGAGGGGGAGACCAGCAGGCTGTCCTGGCTTCCGGGCCAGGTGGAGGGCGTTCTTGAACTGACCCCCGCCCGAACGCCTCGCAGACCCCTAGCTGCAGCCGAGAATGGGAGTGAGTCAGCGCAGCGATTCCCCCTTCCCCCAGCTCATTCCTGGCGGAGGGAGGCAGTCGGGCAGGGGCCGGGGCAGCGGACTGAGCTGTGAGGGGTTAAACCAGGATGGGAACTCTCTGTTCCCAGAGGGTGTAGTGTGTAGGGGGGGAGGCCCGGAGCATTATGGGGTTGTCTCCTGCTCCCCGACACACACCGACTGGTTTGGTCACCCCTGTACCTGCCTGGCACTGCTGGCAGACCTGGCATGGAGTGGGCACCAGCTTGGGAGGGGGGAGTGGGCACGAGGAGTGTGGTGCAGGGCTGGACAGGGGCACGGCTGTGACTGAGCTCGGGTGGCAGGGAGTGCTCCCCATCAGTGGTGACTGGGGAGGAGAGCAGGGGGCTCCCCCTGGAGCAGCTGATGAAACCAGAAGAAATCTCCATCAGTGCCTCCTGTCCCCGGCCCCCGGGACCCCAGCTCCCCCAGCGCGCCTCTGTTACATGGTTGCGGCAGGCATGATGCAGCCCGCCGGCACCCCCAGACACTGTCCCCTCCCTTGGGGCCCACCCCCCCAGCCTTGACACAGGGGTCAGAAAGGGGTCACTGCCACCCAAAGGGGGCTGTGGGGAAGGAAGAGCGCGGCGCCCACTAGGTTCAGGAGTCGGGCAGAGAGGCCTGCTCTAATAGGGCACAGTCATCGGTACGCAGCTCTGGCTAACACGGGCCCCGGTGTCTGGGAGACAGGTGTTGACCTCTTCCCCTTCCCCGTGGTGCCCCCTGGCACCCAGGGCCCCCAGCTCCTCCTTGGCCTAGTGCCCGCCCTGGGAGGGCGCGGCGGGCAGCGGGGGCTGGGCTAACAATGCACCATCGGGCCCTTTGTGTGCTTGCACTTGGCACCCTGGGGAAGGGTGGGGGAGGGGGCCCAGCGGGCATGGGGGGCGGAGCGCCTCTAGGGTGGGGACAGTGAAGGCTGGGGGAGAGAAGCAGAGAATGAAAGCAGGTGGGGAGGAAAGGGAAGTAGGTCAGATAGGGCGCTGGCCCCCCATTCCAGGCCAACACTGAGCGAACCAGCCCTGGATCCCAGGGCTGCTCAGGTGGCACCCCGCTGCCTGAGGCACAGCCTAGGACTGGTCATTTTGGGGTCAGAGGCCACTGCCTAGGGGACTGCCCAGATGGGGGAAGCCTGGCCTGGTGCTGCCCCCTTCTTAGTGGCTGACAGACCCAGTTCTGGTCCAAGGCCCTAAGATGGGTAGTAAATGGGCTCCAGGCAGGGCACTGCCCTCCAGTAGGAGCCTCTGGACCTGCTTCGGGACTTCCTGCCTTCGGCCTGCTTGGTTCCTTGACCTTCTGAGAGTTAAGGCCGCCCTGCCACCAGGCCTTGGGGCCGATGGCTGCGGCCTAAGGCTGAAGAGAAGAGTAGGGGGAGGAGGGTGGGGACAGGAGATGGATAGGACCCTGGCGTGGGGTGTGTCCCTCTAGCCTCTCCCCCCTCCTTCTGCTGAGTAAACTCGTGAGTAAACTTGACGTTTTGCCCGGACAGTTTGAAGTTGCCTCGCTGCCCCCCCCCCCTGCCCCCAGTCCTGCCAACACACAGGCGGCCAAGCGCCAAGCCGGGCCCGGGGGCTGGGGGGACGGGGTGAGAGCTACTGTCGTCCACTATCAAGGGCTTTGGAGGGACAAGGAAGACCTCCCCCCGCGCCCAGCCACACTCAGGTCTTGGCAAGAGTCTTAGCTGGGGCCTGTAAGCATCTGTCTCAGAGCCTTGGGGAGCCCAGGGAAAGTGGCCTCGAAACAGAGCCTCTGCCCACTTCTGACCTCCACCCCCACTAAAGAAAGACACCCAGCTGCCATCTGGCCCCTGAGTTGCCACCTTTGATGTCCAAGGCCCAGAGGGAAAGCTACCTTCGGCCAATCCCACATCCCGTAGTTGGGGGGGGGGGGGGCGGGAGGCTGGTCGCCTTGGCGACTTGGCTCTCTCTTTGCTGAGGCCTCCCAGCCGCCACAGCCTTGGGCCTGGAAGGTAGCGGCCTCATGTGCCAGCATGATTCCTTGACCTCACACCTGGGCCTAACCCCACATGTCCCTCCCCCCACCACACCCCCCATCAGACCTGGTCTTGACCTCCCCCCACCGTCTTCTTCCTCTGCCTCCTGTCATCCCAGAACCGAGTCAGCCTTCAGAGCTCTCCAGCCAGCGAGTCCCTGTGCCAGGTCCAGGGGTTGAAAGGCCCCCCAGGCAAAAGAGGGCTGGTGGTGGGCAAATGGAGCGAGTGACCCTAGCACACACACCAACTGGCTATCAGTTGACATCGCTAATTCCTCTTACGCCCCCCAGGCCCCCGAAATGGCAAGGGGAAATGCCTTCCCAGTCCCTGCCAGGCTTCGGAGTGAGGCTCCACCAGCCCTTTGCTTTCGACCTCATGTCTCTGGCTTCAGTTTCCTTCCTGTTTCCACTCCCCCCCCCCAACTCCTCCCCACCCATATGCCCCTTTCAACAGACATCCTCTCCTCCTTCCTTCCTCCTTTCCTCCCCTTCGGCTGGGAGAAGGGGTCCTTTCACCCCACTGTAGACCTCCTAGCCTTTTAGCTCTTCCAAACACAGTCCCTTGAGAGATTTCTGACCAGGTCCTCTGCTCCGCCCTCCTCAACCCATCAGCAAAGCCCGGGGAAGAGCAGGACTTCTGGGAACTACAACTCCCAAGGTACATGCAGAGCAGTTGTGGTGCATATTGGGAGTTGTAGTTCTCTTGGCTCGCTCACTTTGGTTAAGTCTGGAAACGTTGCTAGTGAGAGTAAAAGCCAGGGCAGGGACAAATTGGAACGTGGGTACCCTCCACCCCCCCCGCCCCCCCCGCCTCGTTCTCACCATCCTGTGCCCACATGACACCGGGTGCCCATGATTAACATCCCTCTCTCTGCTGGGACGTGCTACCATTCTTACCGTAGGGCCCCACCCAAGAGGTGCCCCCCCCTGCCCTGCCGCCCCTGGCAGGGGTAAAATGGAGGGGCCCCATGAACCCCTTCCCTGCCCCCTGCCCTCTAGGCTGGTTCCCTGCCTTTATGGGGATCAAAGGGCAGAGAGCAGCCCCACCCCACTCTCTTGCAGGCTGCGGGCACCAAGGCTCTCAGGAATTGTAGGGACTTTGGTGCCCAAGCAAATGCTCAGGCGGAGGGAATGCTGGGAGGCTGGCACCCACTTTGGGGAATGGAGCTTTCAGTGAGTGCCCACCGGGCTGTCCGCAGCCTCCCGGGCTCTTGTGTGGGCCCTGACTCGTGCACTCGTGCACGCTTGAGGAGGCGGCTTGAGAACAGGGTCTCGGGCCTTATCCGTGGCACCTAGGGGCCTGGACCTGCCTGACTGGCACCAAGGCACAGGGGTGACCCTCCCCCACCCCAGGCCCACAGTTGGCACGGGGCACTGGGAGCAGGGGGGCAGAGGGAGAGGAGGGCAGGACTGCCAGCATCCTGGTGGGTAGGTGCCAGCCGGGCCGGGAGCTGGTGAGGGGCAGCAGGCCAGCGGCACTGAGCCAGCAGCTGTTGGGGGGATGGGGAGGGCTGTGTTGGGGGCATTTCTGTGGCCTCTCCAACCCAAGAGGACCTGGGTTGCCTGGCGTCTGGAGCACATCAGGGCACCCTTGTTCCAGGAGTAAGAGACCCTAGAGCTGTCAGAGGGGGCTCTGCGGCCCACCCATCTCTGGGCTCACAGCCCTCCTGAGTTGCCCCTCAGGCCCAGGCGGGTCCCACCCAACCGGCCAGGGTGGCAGCAGCTTGCGCAAGGGGTGGGGCTGGGCGCTTCCCAGCAGATGCCCCCTCCTGGCTCCTTCCTCTTTCGGTGCCCTCAGCTCCCCCCATCTGTCCGCCCCCTCGGGCCAGCCCCGTCCCCCTGGTCCCCCTGGCCATTGGGGGCTGGCACGGGCGCTGCCCCCTGGCCTGGTTGGCAGGGGCTGGTGCCCGGGCAAGGAGCTGTGGTATGTGAGTGGGTTTGGGGTGAGGCGCGGGGAGGGCGGGGTGCAGCCTTGCCCAGCCCCTGAGGGCCCCAGCCCATGTCGGGTGGGGAAAATTCGGCCAGCTCCCAAAGGTGCCAGGGGACCACTGGGGTCCGGAGGGCCTCCCGTGGCCCCTGTAGGACCGCACGCCCTGAGGGGCTGGGACCCGGGCACCTGTCAGCCCTGGCACTGGCCGTCCGGGGCTCCCCTCCTCCCTCCCTCTCCCGGCCCCTCCCCGCCCTCCTTCCTTCTGCCGGTCCCACCTCCAGCAGCCTCTCCCGCGGCTCCTCCTCACCTCTGTCCTCCTGGACTGCCCCAGCTCCTACCTGGCCTACGCTCACCTTTTTCCCCTTTCAGGACCGAGGGAGGAACGAGCGGGGGTGGGCGCAGCTGGGCTTCGGGCACCGCAGGCAGAGACGTTAGGCCCTCTCCCACGCTGCCAGCCCTCCGGTAACCCCTCCCTCCAAGGTGGGGGGAGGGGGACAGCACCCAGAGGGTTAAGGCTGTAGGGGGGAGGGGCTGGGCCAGGTCGTGGGCGGCCCCTTTGAAGGAGGGAGCTGGAGCGGGGAACAGCCACCCCACCTCCCCCCCCCAGCCCGGCCCTCCCCCACCCCTCCCAACCTGCTCCCCCCAGGGGCCAAGAGGAGTTGCCAGCGAGGCCCCTCAGCGTTCAGGTGAGTAGGCCCTGCTCTGGCCTGGGAGATCAGGCCCCAGGGGAGACTTGGAGGCCTAGAATTGGCCAAGAGTCAGAGAGGGACTGAAGAACAGGCGAGCGAGGGTGTCCAAACTTCCCTGGGAAGGTCTGGGGAGCTGAGGGTCTGAAGAGCTGGTGTGTGGGGAAGCTTCGGCATTTAGGGGACCCAGGAGGACGGGGGAGCAGAAGGGGCCCGCGGGAGCCCAGGGGTCGCTGGGCCAGGACAGGAGGCTGGACAGGCTGGCAGGGAGCCGGGCTCCGGGGATCGGGCTGGGGTGTCCTCTGGGGCTGGGGGGCTCAGGTTTCTGCCTGCGGCTTGGCGGGTGTGGGGTTACCAGCCGGCTCGGTTACCCAGCCTGAGACGCTAGGCTGGGGGGAGGGGGTGGGCACAGGGCAGACCCTGGCACCTTGTGCAGTCTCCTCGGGCCCTAAGGGGAGCCGGCGCTGCCCAGGCAGGTCCTGCTGGGAACCCTGATGGCCAGGGTCTGTCCGGGTGCGCGGCTGCCTGGCCCAGGGTGGGCACCCTCCGGGGAAAGCCCGGTACCTCCGGGGCTGGAAACTCTGACGGGCAGAGAGGCCTGGGTTGTCCCCCCCACCCCACCCCACATCCGCTCTCTCCGCACCCCCACCCGGCCACCCATCCTCCCAAGCTGGCCCCCAAATTTCGATCCTGCGCTTCTTCTAGAAGCAGGGCCTGGGTGCCCTGGACGTGGCCAGCCCACAGCAAGACCAGGCCTTGGAAGGCAGGCCCGGCCCCTTGACGGAAAACTCGGCCCCTCTCTGCCCGCCCGCCTGGGGAGAGGAGAAGGGGTGCCGCCCGGAGCAGGGGGGAATGGAGGCAGGCTGGACCGATACCTGAGGGACAGGACAGGGGAGGCAGGAGGGGAGGGCGGCTCCGGGCCTGAGGGACACCGGCCGGGAGGCGTGTTGTCGCCGGACGGGCAGACCAGTGAGCAAGGGGACAGGAAGAGAGCCAGGAGTGCAGGGTAGCTGATGCGCAGGGGTCCCCAAAACGTAAAGGAGGAAGGCCGGGGAAGGGAGTTGCTTGCATTCCCTCGTTTGAGCCCCTTGCGCCCCCAGGGCAGCTTGTGCCCTGCGGGCGAGGCCGAAGGCTTGGGGGGGGCGGCGAAGAAGTGAAGGTACAGGAGCACTGAGGCCTCCTTCCTTCCAGGAGTCACAGCGCCGGGAATTGGGCATTTTGAGGGAGGAGAAGCTTAACCCCCACAGCACCGGGAAGCAGCCAGCTCCCCTGGCCTCCTTCCCCCTTCGTGGCTTGCGGTCTCCCTTCCCCGCCTGGCCCCCAGGAAGTGTGAGTGCTGGGGGTGGTGAGGTTAGGAGGGGGGAAGCGGCGTGTGGGGGATGGGCAGGGCACGCACTTGCTTGGAGGGGCCGGGGTGGCCCCCCGTGGACTCTCACGCGCCCAGGGCACTCCTGGGCAGGGGGCCTTGCCTTCTGAGCCCTCACGGTCCCCTCGGGGGACTCCCCATCCCCTTACCCTGCCTTCCCAGCTGGGCCATCCCGATGGCTACAGCCCCTGGGCTCCAGAGGCCCCAGGAAGGGCAGGAGAGGCTGGGGAGCCGGGGTTCCTGGGTCCCTGAGGACTTTGGCCCCGCTGTCCTACTTCCCCACCCCCTGGTCCAGCCACAGGCCAAAGCCCTGGCTGCGTGCAGAACTTAGCTCCAAAAAAACAGGAAGAGAACCTGAGGCTGGAGTTGGGGTGGGGGCCGGGGGTGGGGGGGGAAGAAAAGAGACAGAAGTTAGAGGGAGGGGTGGCCAGCCAAGATAGGAGGTGGGCACTGGGAAGCGCCTTGGGCCTCCGTCACTCTGGCGGGAGGATGCTGGCCTCCCTCACCCCTAGCGCTGCACCTGGAGCAGCCGGGGGGGGGGGGGGAAGGGGGGGTCCGTGTGCCTGTGTCTCAGCCCCGTATCTATTTTCTCTGCCGCTAATCCCGGTTCCGCCTGCTGCCCCCCACACTAAGCCTCACTCCCCTAATCCGCAGGGTGTGGGGAAGGGGGGCCAGCTTTACTCCTCGGCCGATGGGGGGCCACCGGCGGCATCCCTGTCCCTCTCCTGGCTGCAGGCCGCGGCGGTGGCCCGGGCACCCCAGTGCTGCACCGGCCACGCCTGAGGTCAGAGCCTGGAGGGACTTGCAGCTCCTTCTCCTTCCCTAGCACGGCCGGTGCTCTCCATCTTTTGGTTCTCGGTGGTGGACACACGCCTGCGGGTGCCTCGGGGTGCGGAGGGATACATGTTGGGGCTCCCACCTTTGCCCCCTTCCACCTTTCTCACCCCAAAGTCTTCCCCCCACCAAAGATGGGGCAGGCTTGACTCAGGGCCCAGTTTCAAGAGAGCTGCCCACCTGCTTGGCCGGTCTAGCAGGCCCGACAGTGAGGGGAGCCTGGGGGGGTGGCGGGAAAGGGGGAGTGATGGGGCGGGGCCCCCACTTCTTCCCCCTGCCAGGCAAACAGACCTCGCCTGGTTCCCTGGCACAGCTGCCCCCCCCAACCTCCACACACACCCATGCCCACAAGGCCTCAGCAAGAGGGGGCATGCCAGGCTGGGCGGGGATGGGCCGCCCTCACGGGGCGTCGGGGGGCCGGGCCCTTTGGGGTGCAGAGGTGGGAAGGGTGCCCGAGGTGGGTGGGCATCCTGGCACAGGTGCCCCACCCCCACCCCGATGACAGGGCTAGGAGTTGCCCCGTGACCTGGCTGGCACCAGCACAGTTCCAGGTGGCACCTCAGCTGGCACTGCTGCCAAGCCCTGGGTACGGGCCGGGGAGTCTCCCGGCGCTAGAGCACCTTCCCCACACCCCCTTCCCACGAGTGTCCTCTGCCTCTCCCCCCCTGCGGTGCCACCTCGTGGCCAAGGGCATTGGAGTTGGGCCTAAGGGGTTAAACACCCACCCTCGCCCAAGTCCTGGTGAACCAGCCTGAGCCCGTGACCTGACAGCAGGGTCAGCCAATCAGCGCCCTGTCACACCAAGTTGCCGCGGAGACCGCCCTGGGGTGGGAGAAAGGAGGCGGGCCTAGCAAGGCAGGAATGGGTGGGGTGGGGAGGGAAGGAGGGAGAGGGAAGGGGCGAGCCACGTGCCTGCGGGTGCCCAGCTCCAGGCCAATGGACAGTGAAGACAGCCCCACCCATCCCCCTCAGGAGGGACAGGCCCTGCTTGGGCCCAGGAGGGTGCCCACTGCTCTGCTGCCCACCCGGGTTTTGTCTGTTCTGAGTCCTGGGGCGTCTGCCCCTTGTTCGCCCAAGGGAGCCAGGGCTGCCCCCAGGGAGGGAGGGGGCACGGGACTCCGGGTGGGAGCAGGGGCCTCGCTGAGGGCGTCTGGGCGCCACTGAGAGAGAAACACGTGGGTGCGGCTCACTTAAGGCTTCTGTGCAGGTGACCGGCCCCGAGGCAGGCAGAGACAATGCCGGACCTGTGCTCCCAAGAGGGAATTTGTGGCCCCTGACCCCCCCAGCTCCCTGGAAAACCTCTTCCCCTCAGTGGCCAGGGCTGAGCGGCTGTGGGGAGGGGCAAAGAAGGCACTGACCAGTGTCGCCGGGACCCACCCTAAGGACTTTAACATTATGGACGAGGAAACGGCCTCCTGGGGTGGGGGAAGGAAGTGACTTACCCAAGGTCATGTAGCTAGTAGTAACCGGACTCCTTGGGGTGATTTGAGGGAGGAAGACCCAGCTGTCCCCAAGCTGCTTCCCGGCGGAGGAGGCGGTCGGTAGAGTGGAATCTGCCCCTGGGTGAGGCCGTGTCCCTACCTCCCAAGGCCAGAGTGTGTGTGTCAGCCCGCGTGCCAGCGTGCAGTCCCACTCAGCTGCCACCACGGCCCTAGGACCCCGGAGGGATTGTCCTGTATTGTCGACCAGGAAGGAGGCTCAGAGGCCAGACTGTGTGTGCAAAGTCACCAGGCCAGTTGGCCGCAGAGTCAAGCCCGGCTGAGTCCAGAGCACGGCCCTTTCCGGGTCCCACCTCTGTCTCCAGTGGCTCCAGACCCACCGAATGTCAGGGCTAAAGGGCTGAGTCCTTGGGACTTCTACCCACTCCTCGTACCGCTGAGGAAGCTGATGCACTGAGAGAAGGGACTTGCCCAAGGTCACTCAGCAGACCAGCAGCAGAGCTCCTCCCCTCCAGGCCAGACCCAGTCTACCACCCGCCTGCCCCCCACCAGCTTTGGGGGCTGCTGCCACTCTGGGCCTCAGAGGGGCCAGCACAGCGGGCGGCGGAGGAGGGTGGCCCTCTGGAGAGGGGGGCTCTCCAGACCAGCCACCGGGCAGGGAGGGAGGGAGCCAGGGCGGCGGGGGCGAGGTGGGGGGGGTGGGTCTGGAACCTGGCCTATTGGCAGTGGGGGAGGGGGCGGGGACGATGCTTATCTGTGCGGGGCAGGAAGCACCAGCGACACCCCAGCACAGGGTGGCTGCTCCTTGGCCCTCTGGGGGAGGGGAGGATGTGGGGGGGTTGCTGGGAGCTGTATTTCCCTTTTGGCCTGGGGTGGGGGGTGGAATCTAAAAGGGGAGAAGAACTTTTAGTGGGTGGGGGTGGGGAGGAAGGTGAAGGTGCCGGAGGCCGCCTGGTGAGTCTGCGCGGCCCTTTCCAGCGCCCCAGGCCCTTCGTGGGGTCTGAGTTAAAGTACGTGCCGTGCCGGGGCCTGGACGGCGCCTGGAGCACCGCTCAGTCCAGTGTGAATCTCAGCTCTGTCCTCGGCCCCTCTGGCCGCGGGGAGGCTCCGTCACAGACAGTCACCGCTCCTCAGATGGTTGAGCCCTGAGTCCTGCGGCCACTTCACAGAGCTCCCCATGTGCCCTGTCCCCCAGGCCAGCGCCTTCTCCAGAGGCACGGGCAGGGGTGCAGTGAAACCGGTGGGTGTCTAGAGTAGGTTCCTTGGGCGAGTCCGGGCTTCTGCTCGCACAGGCAGGCAGGACCGTGCGCAGTTGGGAACAGGGCCTGGCCCCACAGCCTGGCTTCGGACGCCGTTCTGCACGCAACTTGGGAAGTCACTTCACCTGCCCGCGCCTCGGGTCCCTTGTCCGTGAGGCGGTGCTCGTCAGGCTCGCGCAGGCTTGCCGAGTAGAAGCCTAACGTAGAGTATCTGGCCCCGGGGTGTCGGCCAGTGCCCGTGCTCCCTCCTTGGACCCCCTCGCAGGGCTGAGTGCTCTCAATCTCTCCCTCTCCTCAACCCTGCAGAAAAAGATGGGGAGCCCTGAGGACGACCTCATCGGGATTCCGTTCCCAGACCACAGCAGCGAGCTCCTGAGCTGCCTCAATGAACAGCGCCAGCTGGGCCACCTGTGCGACCTCACCATCCGGACGCAGGGCCTTGAATACCGCACTCACCGGGCCGTGCTGGCCGCCTGCAGCCACTACTTCAAGAAGCTGTTCACCGAGGGTGGGGGCGGCGGCGGCGTGGGGGCGGGGGGCGGCGGGCCGGCTGCGGGGGGCGCGGGCGTGTGCGAGCTGGACTTCGTGGGGCCCGAGGCGCTGGGCGCCCTGCTGGAGTTCGCCTACACGGCCACGCTGACCACCAGCAGCGCCAACATGCCGGCCGTGCTGCAGGCGGCGCGGCTGCTGGAGATCCCCTGCGTCATCGCCGCCTGCGTGGACATCCTTCAGGGCAGCGGCCGGGAGGCTCCCGGGCCTGACGAGGACGACTGTGAGCGGGCGCGCCAGTACCTGGAGGCCTTCGCCGCCACGGCCACGGCCACGGCCTCGGGAGTTCCCAACGGGGCAGACAGCCCTCCGCAGGGGCCGCTCCCGCCACCCCCGCCGCCGCCGCCCCCCGCCCCGCCGGCCCCTCGGCCAGTCGCCCGCCGCAGCCGCAAGCCCCGGAAAGCTTTCCTGCAGACCAGGGGGGCCCGGGCGAACCACTTAGTGCCCGAGTTGCCCCCGGTGCCCAGCCGTCCTGTGGCCTTCGAGGAGGAGGAGGAGGTGGCGGGCAGGGTTGCAGGCGGCGGGCCGGGGGACGGCTCCAGCCCTCCAGCCGGGACTGCTTCGCCCCCCGCGGGGCCCCTGAGTTACGAGGCCTATGAGGGTGAGGAGGAAGAGGAGGAGCTGGTGTACCCCACCGCCTACGGGCTGGCGCAGGGGGGTGGGCCGCCGCTCTCCCCGGAGGAGCTGGGCTCAGACGAGGACGCCATCGACCCTGACCTGATGGCCTACCTGAGCTCGCTGCACCAGGACGCGCTGGCACCGGGCCTAGACGGCCAGGACAAGCTGGTGCGCAAACGCCGCTCCCAGATGCCCCAGGAGTGCCCCGTCTGTCACAAGATCATCCACGGGGCGGGCAAGCTGCCGCGCCACATGAGGACCCACACGGGTGAGAAGCCCTTTGCCTGCGAAGTGTGCGGCGTCCGTTTCACCCGGTGAGCGCCTGGGAAGGTGGCAGTGGGGGGGGAGGGGAGGGGGTTAGGAGACCCCACGGAGGGGGGAGCAGGTGGTTCTGGAAGGGCTGGAGGTGCCCGGTTACCAGAGCGGCCAGAGAGACCCAAACGGGGAGGCCAGGGGAAGGAAGGTCAAGGGACGCTGGTCTGGTGCAGGAAAGGTTTGGGGTTGAAGGAGGGGTGCTGGAGGCAGGGGCAGGGCTGCGCCCACCTCAGCTGGGAGCAAGTCAGCAAGGGCGTCCTGGGCAGTGAGACCCAGTCTAGGAAGGAGACCCCGAACCCGGGGTGTGTGTGGGGGAGTCGGCCGGGCCTGTGCTGCCCCCCCTCCCCTGCGCTCTGGGGTGGGGGGGGAGTCGGCCGGGCCTGTCCTGACCCCCCTCCCCTGCGCTCCGGGGGTGGGGGGGGTGGGGAGGGGTCAGCCGGGCCTGTGCTGACCCCCCCCCGCGCTCCCCCCCAGGAACGACAAGCTGAAGATCCACATGCGCAAGCACACGGGCGAGCGGCCGTACTGCTGCCCGCACTGCCCGGCCCGCTTCCTGCACAGCTACGACCTCAAGAACCACATGCACCTGCACACGGGGGACCGGCCCTTCGAGTGCCACCTGTGCCACAAGGCCTTCGCCAAGGAGGACCACCTGCAGCGCCACCTCAAGGGCCAGAACTGCCTGGAGGTGCGCACCCGGCGGCGCCGCAAGGACGACGCGCCGCCGCACTACCCGCCCCCCTCGGCCGCAGCGCCGCCGCCCGCGGGCCTCGACCTCTCCAACGGCCACTTGGACGCCTTCCGCCTCTCTCTGACCCGCTTCTGGGAGCAGTCAGCCCCCGCCGGCCCGCCGGTCGCCCCCCTGGGCCCCCCGGACGACGACGAGGAGGAGGGGGCCCCCAGCACGCCTCGGGCGGAAGGGGCGCTGGAGTCCTCTTAGAGAGGGCCGGCGCCCATGCCAAGCAGTGGGATGCGCGTGCGCGGGCCCTGCCGCCCGGGTCGGGGCGCGGGCCCCCCCCCCCCCGGCTTCGGAGGTCCGCCCCACCCCCGCCCCTCATTCCAGTTCCAAGCTGAGAAGGTTTTGGGGCACAGGCTCCCCAGATTGGGGTCATCTCCCAAGGAGTGATACAGGATGGCGTGTCTGTATTTACAGCTCTATCGTAAAGGTGGGGTCCCTGTCCCCGGCTGCTCCTGGGGAGTAGAAGCAATAATGTATTTCTGATTTGTGGGGTCCTTCTTCGGCTATGCGGGTTTTTAGGGGGTGGGGGGCTTGGGACCAAAGCCTTGCCCCGCCCCCACGCCCCTAGGGGTTTTGGCTGTGTCAGGGGGTGAAGGACCGCCCTCCCTTCCCTTGCGAGACCCCTCCTTCCTGGTTTCTGTTCCCTTTTCCTGGCAGTGAATTATGCAAAGGGGGGCGGCGAAGGAAGGGTAGGTGGGGGAAAGCGAGGTGGAAGCTGGAAAGCCTGGGGGACTGGGCCCCGCGGGAAGGAGCCATCCTCGCGCCCCCCCCGCCCCCCCCGCCCCCCCCGCCAGGCCCCGAGCGCTGAGTCACGGGGTCCTGGAGGAGCAGGGGGCGGGGTGGCCTGAGTGGCTCGCCCGCCCCTGGGGGCAGCGGGAGGGGCCCGCTCCGCTCGGCTCTCCGCCCCGGCCGGCCCTGCCCTCCCCTCCCGCGTCCCCGGGCAGGGAATGTCTTGTTCCCGCCGCTCCCTCCCCGGGGCCAGAGGGCAGGGCGGGCCGGGTGGCTCCTGCCCTCCTCTCCTCCTCCCGCCCAGGTGCGAGCCGAGCCGCCGCCGGGCCGCCCCTGACTCACGCCGCCCCCGGGCTGGCGCGGCGCGGGCTAGGGACGGGGTGAGGGGGTGAGGGGGTGAGGGCCTGCGGAGCGCGCGCCCCCTGGCGGTCGCTCCGGGGAGCCGCGGGCGCGCCGCCGGGAGAGCGCGGAAGGGGTCCGGTTCCCAGGCCCCTGCCGGCCCGGCTGCCCCGCTCGGTCTCGGAGGGTAGTCTCCCCGCTCTTCCCTTAGGAGTGAATCCACCCCGGTTCTGTACATAGCCTCTCCTGTTGGTCTCGTTGAAATCTAGTTTCAGATTTTTAACTACCCAATTCTGCTGGGGGTGGGGGCATATGCCCCCCCTTCCTCGCTGGGTGCTGGCCCCCCTACCCCCGTTGAGGCCTGGGCTCTGCCTCCTTGCACTATTTCCCCTCCCTGGCCTGGCGGCCCCTCCCCCTCCTTAAAAGGGGCAGGTTAAGGGGCCCGGTGCTCTCCCTTCCTCCCATGCACCCTCATGCCCATTTGCACAGCTGCCCAGGTACCCCCACTAGTGAGGGGGTGTCACAGGGAGGGGGTAGCGGGACCAGTCCCTGTATCTATTTAAAAAGTGATGATGTAATATATTGGGGTTGGGGGAGGTCGGGTAGCCCTGGGCCTCATCTTAGCATTTCAGGTGATGGGGGAGCCCAGGGCTGGGGACACCTGGGGCCTGGCCCCAGAGAGTGAGGACAATGTGACCTCCCCCTCCCCCCTTGCGGCTTCTCCACTCAGTGCCTTAGGGGGGGAGGCGAGTCCCCCCTCTCCTCTTCCCCTCCTCTTCCCCTGCCCCCACCTCGGGTGTAAACGACAGGAAGAAATAATAATAATTTAAGATTCACACTCGTGTTTGCTTTTGGGTCCTTTATTTGGGGGTCAGGTGCGAGGGGTTGGGAGGAGAGGGCGGTACGAGACCGAGGAGCTGGGGTTCTGAAGCGGGAGAAGGGCTGCTCCGGGGCCCAGGGGGCGTGGGAATCCTGCGAGGTAGGGCCTCAGGTGGGGCCTCTGTGTCCTCTGCCCTCTGCGGAGCCCCCTTCTCGTCCAGGTCACTAGTGAGGAGAGCAGGGGAGTGGCCTGGCCCCCTGTGCTGTTTCCACAGGTGCACCCCCGCCCTGTCGGTTCCCATCTGCCCTGCTCCTCCGGATGCCCGAGGCCGGCTGGTGCGCAGGGGCCAACGGGCAGTCCCTTGCTAAGGTCACATGGCCAGCTGGGGCAGACCCAGTAGTGGCCTCGGCGGCGTACCTACCCATGGCTTCTCCACCCCACCCCCACCTCGTCACACTCCCCCTGCCCCATCAGCCCTCGCCTGTGCCCACCGCAGCCTTCACGCAGCCCCCCTGGGAGGAGGAGGCCGCATGTCCTTCTCAAGCCCTGCTGGCACCTGGCGCTGCGCCCCGGGGCCTCTGGTGGCGCCTGTCCCCCGTCCCCCTCCCCAGCCACCTGCCCCCCAGCCCCCAGGGCGCCTGTGCCAGACCCCAGCTGCTTGTGCGTGTGGCCCCCAGCCTCCTCGCTGGGCACTCACCCACCTCTGGCCTTTGAGTCCTTGACCTCTGACCTCTGCGGCTGTAAGGACTTTTGCCTCTGCTTCTGCTGGGACACCCCTGAACCCCGGCTGCCCTCTGGATTCGTCCCAGAATTCTTTCCCGGCCGTCGTGACCCATCCTCTGTGTCCCTCCTGGCCGCCCCCCCCCCCCCCCCCCCCCCCCCCGCCAGGAAAAGGCCTCAACCCTCAAATCCCGTTCGCGGCTTCACTTCTCACAGCCCAGCACGCTGGAGGCCGTCTCCACAGGCTGCGGCTTTCAGCATCACCCGGGCCTGCTCCGCTGCCTGGAAATCCCTCCCCCCCCCCCCCCCCACCCCGCCACCCCGGCCCCGGCCTCTTTGCTGTCTGCCAAGGCAGGTATTTTGACCCCCATACTGCTCCTTGGAACCTAGATTCTGCTCCCAGCCCCTTCTGCGCTGTCTCAGCAGGGCTCCCTGACCTCTGACCCCCAGGGAACACGCCCACCGGCTCCTGCCACAGGGGCGCCACCCTGTCCACCTGCCCTAGATGCCCTCACCTCCTACGGCCTGGCTCCCCCATCCGCGGAGAAGGAAAGTCTCTCCCCCCCCAGCCCCCCCCACCCCGCCCCGCAGGCCGGCCCCTGCTGCAGGGCACGAACTCCCTCCTCTTCACCAGCTTCCCGTCCTTACGGACAGCAGTTTAGAACCAGAATTATCAGGCCCCTGGCGCCTGTGACGAAGAAGAGCCGCGTCTACTTGTCACCCCTCGGCCCGTGTGACCTGGCTTTCCCGGGGCTGCAGAAACGTTCCCACAGGCAGCCACCAGGCCCGCTGGCCAGGCTGCAGCCTCCCCCTCCTCGCCCACCTCATGGAATTACGTGTGCTGGGCCCTCCGTGTTCTCCAGCCTCTCCCCTGCTCGCTTTGGGCCGGAGCCCTGAGCGGCGGCCCCTTCCCTTCTGCTGCCCCGCCTTCACCCCCGCCTGTGCTTCCACAGCCCTGGCGCCACAGGCCCCGAGCCTTCCTAGCTGGCTCGCTGCAGAGCCCCCAAGGTCCTCAAACCGGGCCCTCCTCGTTCCCCAGGGCACCCCCGGCCCGGGCGGGAACCCCGCCGTCAGCACCTCCGTCCGAGGCCACGCCGGCTCCCCGCCCTGTCCCAGAAGGCAGCTGTGAGCCGGTCAGCCCCAGGTCCGCGGCCGGCCTCGCCGCCCCCCGACTTCCCCGTCCTCTGACCTCACCCGACGGACACACAGCCTCGCTCGCGCCCTGCCCCCTGCGCCCCCGCACGAAACAGCTCACATCCTCCAGGCTCACCCCGGGCTCCCCTGGGCTGCTGTCCCCCCCATGCCGGTCAGCCCAGCACACCCCCAGGGCGCCCCCGCCCAGCGCTTTCACCTCTCCCCTGCAGCCTTTATTCACGCGACCCCATCCCCAACCTGTCCTTCCTCCGCGGTCTGCCCTGCCCCGTCCCCCCTGGGCTGGGGCCCATCCACGCTGCTGTCGCTCATGCGGTTGACGTCACCCCCACAGTTTGGCAGGCCGGGCACTGGGCAAACCTCCTTCCCTCGCTGCCCTCTCCCTTCACCTCTGCCTCCAGCTCCAGCAGAGGCCCGGGCACCCAGAAGCCCTTTGCAGATGTGACGGGTCAGGCCCAGCCTCCCAGGCCCCAGGCCCCCGCCCCCCTCACCTGGCCTCGGGGCTGGACTCCGAAGGCAGGGTCCTGCCCAGCGCTTCCGGCAGCTGTGGGCGCAGCAACCACTCCCGCTCAGGGGCCCTCGTCGGAGCTGCTGCGGCCAGCCGCGGCGGGGGGCCGTCCTCGTCGCTGGAGTCCCTGGAGAAGCTCCCGTCAGCGCACGGCCCACAGAGGTGGGGGGGCGGGGGGCTCCCACCGCCCCCAGCCTCTGGCCGCCCCGTCTCTCTGGAGACTCACAGCTCGGGCTCCAGGTCCCCCTGGTGGGAGAGGGGAGCCGCACACACGGAGCACGTGTTGTCCAGGAGACGGAAGCAGGTAGAACAGAAGAGGCCTGGAAAACGCAGCAGCAGGAGGGAGGCGGCCCTCCCCTCCGCCTCCCCCTCCCGAGCCCCCAGCCCCCAGCCTGGGGGAGGGGCGAGTCAGGTGCTGCCAGGGAGGGGCTGCGGAAGAGTTAAGGTAGACGCAGGGACAGTGAGCCCCCCGCCAGGAGAGGTAATGACGGGAGGGGCTGCAGAGACCGTTCCCTCAGGGGCCGCAAGGGGAGGCCCCGGGTGATTGTCGCCAGGCACACGTGGCCGCGGCTGAGCCCCACAGGGAGGCGCGTGCCCGGACGCTTACCCGGGCAGCCGGGGGTAGCGCAGGACACCAAGTCCTCCGCCTCCTCCCCGCCGTAGCCCTGCGCGCAGCCCAGGCAGTGCTGCTGCGGCGGCCAGAAGTGGGCGACCACCGGAGCCAGACGGGAGCACCTGGGGGTCCCAGACACTGAGCAGGCGGCCCCACCCCCACCGCCTCCCCCCTCCGGGGTAGGACTGCCCGCAGCCTGAGCTCCATCCCGAGCAGCCCCAGGGTCCTGCCTTCCTCCCTTGACGCCCCACCTCCCGGTGAGCCAGGCGAATGGCATGAACCGGCACCCTCTGCAACCCGAGCCTTGGACACTCGGGAAGGGCTGTGGTCCATTCTGACCTCTGGCTCTTTTTCTGTCCCCTCTTGCCCCACTCCTGGAAGGAAGGACAGTGGGCTCACCGCCTGGCCAGCAGCTGCAGGACACTCGTGTGGCCCTGGTCAGCCGCCCGCCGCCTCACTGTTCGGTGCAGGGCAGCCGACAGACTGGTTCGGCGGCTCAGAAGTAAGTTGTAAAGGTAGGAGATCCTCTCCTGGTGGAGGGGAGGCCAGGTGGGAGCACCTTGGTCCTGTGCCCGGGCCTGGAATGCCCTCTGCCCTCCATCCGGCTCATCCCTCGAAGCTTGACCCCTTCTTTGGGAGCCTCTGCACATCCCCGGGTGAGGTTTCCCATTCTCTCCTCCGGGTTTTCATACCACTGATAAATTCATTCATTCCCTAATAAAACATTCCCTCTCTCTCTCTCTTAAAGATTTTTAAAAATTTTTAAATGTTTTTTAAAAGAGATTTTTAAATAATTTTTAAAAAAGTTTTTATCTATTTATATCAAGAGAGACAGAGTGCAAGCTGGGGAGGGACAGAGAGTCTCAAGCAGGCTGTGCTGCTAACGCAGAGCCCGATGCGGGACTTGATTCCACAAACCGTGAGATAGTGACCCGAGCTGAAACCGAGTCTGACGCTGAACCGACTGAGTCACCCAGGCGCCTCCCAAGATTTTGTTTTCTTAAGTAATCTCTACACCCAGTATGGAGCTTGAACTCACAACCCTGAGGCCCAGAGTCTCAGGCTCCCGGACGGCCAGCCAGGCGCCCCTGTAACATCTTCTACTTGTAACATCTCATTAAAGGCCGGTCTGGCCCGCCCGAGACCGTGAGCTCCTGGGTGCGTCCTGGCACCCGTGGGGCAGCACAGCGACCGGACTACACGATGCCCAATAGGTGATCCGTAGGTGAGCCAGCAGGGGCGAGCTGCCTTCACACCCCAACGAGCCGACACGCCCCTCCCCGGGGCTGTTCGCACGACTCCGGAGCCAGGTCGGCTCAAAACGCCGCGCCCTCTCTCAGCCCCATCTGGGCCCAGAGACCAACAGTCAGGGAAGGCGCTGTGGGGTTCAGCCCGCGGAGGGAGGACCGGGGCTGCGGAGCGACTCGAGGCTTCGCCAAACCCAGGCAGACACACAGGGGGCGGGCCGGGGGGGCTGCGGACCCTCACCTGCTCCCGGGACGGGTAGTAGGAGGCGCAGATGGCCCGCCGCAGCCGGCTGACGTAGTGGCCGAACAGCGTCACGAAGCAGCACAGGCCGTACATGATGCCTGAGGGCGCAGCGGGCGCACGGGGCTGCTGTCCGAGGGCACCAGGCGCCCCCCACGCCCTGATGCTGTCTGCGCCCCCCACGCCCTGGGGCCCCCGGGGGGTGGTTGGTACCGATGGCGACGTAACCGGTGGCGTCAGGCTCCGAGGGGCGCAGGACACAGCGCGGGGACAAGACGCTGATGTTGCTTCGCTGCAGGACGTCGAATGCCGACACCAGGTCCCGGTAGATCTCCCAGGTGTAGCCAGCGCCCTCGACGGTCACGGACACCAACACGGGGCCTGGCGCAGAGGCCTGTGAGGCCCCGCCCCGCCCCTGCGGGCCGGCCGCTGAGCTGGAGGGGGCGGCGGGACAGCCCCCTGCGCCCAGCCAGGGGCTTCCGACCAGCCGGCCCGAGGACCCACCCTACCTGAGAGGGCCTGGGCGCCCCGAGTCCCTCCCTGCCCCCACGACTGCCCGGAAGCAGGCGTTTGAAAGCGTTTGCTAAGCACTGACTGTAGCAGCCGCGGGGCTGAGTGCTTTATTGATTGTTGGGGGCTTTTTTTTTTCTCTTCTTCTGTTGGACCTCTGGTAGACACAGGATTAGATTAATTATATTCTGTGGTTTACGGCATGTTCTCAATCAATGGCCTACCAGACTCAGACACACGCGGTGTCACGTACCCCAGAGGGGCTGCGGGGCTGGGGTGAGCACCTCGCGGAGGGCAGAGCTGGGATGGAGCCCAGGCCTGTGTGAGTCCAGCTCCGGTGTTTTTAACTACCCTGTCGTGGCATAACCACAAACTGGACACAGGGGTCACTGGGCAGAGGACAGAGTTGGAAGAGGGGCAAAGCCAGGCGTAGCCGAGTGACACTGACTTGGGGCCGCCCGGGCATCACCCCCCAGGACCGAGGAGGGCAGGGGGGAGCCGGCCAGGGGCTGCGGGAGGTCAGGAGCTCACTGCGGGCCACGATCTCCCCCTGCAGCTGGTGCCGAGCCAGGTCCAGCACCCAGAAGACAGAATAGTCCAGGAAGACCAGGAGCAGCACCAGGAGGAGGTACCGGACAAGGCTGAAGATCGCCAGGATATAAAAAATCTGCTCCCACCGGGACAGGAAGATGGAACCTGGGTGGGAGGCGGTTAGGAGGGTGCTGCCCTGTCCCCCGCCCACCGGGCTCCCGGTCCCCCAAGAGACCTCTGCCTGGGGAGGGCTCCTGCCCCCACTGAGTGGGCCGTTGGTTGATCTGGAAGGTGACGAAGCTGTGAGGACCCCTCAGCAAGGGCGGGAGGCGCAGATGGGGGCTGAGGCTGGGGGTGGGAGCTCAGCCTCTGTGCTTGGGTCCCTTTCCAGTCTTCAGCGTTCCGCCCTTCGGGGGCTTCCCTGGCCCCCTCCCCCCAGACTGCGTCTCCACGTTAGCACACTGGCACTTCTGACCTCACACCCGGAAGCCTCCCTTCCCCTGGCTGGCGCCCACTCCCCGCTAGCCTGCCCTCTGCCTGGATGTGCATCGTGCTCCCGGGAGCACCAGCCACCTTGTCACACGCTACAGTGCGGCGACTTTCCCCTTTCGGACACAAGACCCCCAAAGACAGTGCTGAGCGTGCGTGGGCTTAGGGTCAGGGCCAGCTCGGCGTCCGGTGCAGACCCAGGCCCTCACCCGGCTGGATGTAGTGCCTGGCCTCGTGCGCACTGAGCGGCAGCACCGTGGGCAGCCCCGCCCTTGAGCGGGCGTCTTCCATGAGCAGAAATCGGCGGGTGATGTAGACGTTGTCGAAACTGATCCAGTTCAGGTAACAGTACCGGTAAAACAGGGCTCTGGGGGGGGGTGTGCGTGAGGCCCCTCAGCACCCGCACCAGACCCCACAGGGCACCGCCCTCCCCACCGCACACCGCTGCCCCCAAGCTCCAGCCCCCAGGGGCGCGGGGACGAGCTGACGCCTTGCCCGGAGCCCCCAGCCCCTCACTGGAGGTAGAGGAGCGTGAGCAGCAGGGGTGTGGCGTAGCCCATCAGGAGCATGACCTCGCGGACACGGAGCAGCTTCAAGCTCACGGCTTCCTGCAGGTCCAGGGCCACCTGAGACAGGCTCCGGGAGGCGTTGAGGTCCACGGAGAAGTGATGGGTGGCGGTTACGTTGAACTCAAACTCCTGACGCACCCGGTTAATCAACTCCCTCACAGCTGGGGCCGGCAGGTGCCAGGAGCCGGGAGTCAGGGGGCGAGGGCCTGGCCCAGCTCTCGGACCAGCCAGGACCCCACGCTGGGACCTGCTGTGGGCGGGGGCGGGGACACAGCCTCCACAGTCCATGCCTTCACTCGGCTCCTGCTGCCGTGCCGCCATGACCTGGGGGGGCCCTGATCCTCTCCCCGTCCTGCCCCGGGGGGGGGCCCTGATCCTCTCCCCGTCCTGCCCCGGGGGGGGCCCTGATCCTCTCCCCGTCCTGCCCCGGGGGGGGCCCTGATCCTCTCCCCGTCCTGCCCCGGGGGGGGGCCCTGATCCTCTCCCCGTCCTGCCCTAACTTGAGGTTTGGTGTGCACCTCCCCCTTGCTGGGCCTCCCTTTCCTGGGTAACTTCTTAGGGTCGTTTCCTTGCGGCCCCGCATTCTCATTCTGGGCGAGAGCACCCCGAGGAGCCCAGGGACCACCCAGGAGCACCACCTGCGGCGGGGGGGGATGGGGGGGGCACTCACGGATGCCAATGGTCTTGCGCAAGAAGGGCTGGATGTACTTGGGGATGACGCAGAACACCTGGACCACTGAGGCCCGAGACTGAGTGTCCGGAGGGAACAGACACGTAGCCCCTCCCTCTCTCGGGGACCGACTGCTCGCAGAGGCCTCCCGCCCCCCAGGCTGGTCCCCTCGGCCCCCTGCCCCCCGAGCCGCCCCGCTGGCCCCTCTCACCGCTGGCCAGTCCGCAGAGCACCAGCTTGAAGGGCGTGAGCACGTAGCACAGGTGGTAGGCCCGCGGGATGGCCCCCATGCAGCTGTCCTTGGCGCCGTCGAAGGCCCGCGAGCACTTCACGTAGGGGTTGCCCAGCTCGGCGTTGCACACGTCTCCGATGTGGAGGAGCCAGTACCACACGTTCCGCAGCGCCCTGGCTGGGGACGGCGGGGGCGGGGGCTGCAGCATCTGCCCAGGGGTCTGGGGGCCTCCGGGATGCCCCCCCCCAGAGCAGGAGACGCCAGCGGGCAGGGTGTGCTGTACCCAGTGGGTGCTAGTCACGCCCAGGAGGGGCCCCCGACATCCTGGGCCTGGACAAGGGTGGAGACGCAGGGTGAAGTGTGACGCCCCCCAAGCACACGTGCGAACGTGCTGACCTACATGCCTCACGCCATCCATGATTGACCGAAAGAACTTGCGGACCCGGTCAGCCACCTCTTTGGCCTTCTGGGCAATGGCCTTAATCTTGTCCAGTGCACCTGAGAGGCGGGGGGCCGGGGGAGGCTGTGGGCTTCTCGCCGTCGGCCCCCAGACAGGGGGGTGGGAAGGAGGCAGCCACCTGGGAGGTGGGGAGCCTCTGGCCGGGCCTGGGAGACCGTCTGGCCGTGGAGTAGACCAGTGGGTGAGGATGCGGGGGTCTAACTGGGGAGAGGAGAATGGGGCCAGGGACGGAAGACAGGGGTCATGGGGGCCGGGAGGCCTCACTGATGAGGGGCTGCTTGGCCCGCTCCAATGCTTCAGCGGTCTGGTTCAAGGCCAGCTCCGCTCCGCAGGCCACGGCCTTGCTGGCCTGGGTGAAGTTGTGCAGGGTGTTGGCACAAGGTCCTTGCAGCACCAGCCCGAAGGCAGCCACCATCAGGAGGGTCCGGCCCTGCTCTGGGGAAGGCAGCTCCATCAGAAACAGGATTCCAGCCTTGCACACAGCAGCATCTGCAAGGCTCTCGCGGGAGCTTCCAGAATATTTCCCTCGAGCCTCCCCATCCCCCAGGACCCCGCCTGCCGCTCCCCCCGGGCGCCAGGCTCACTGGAGAAGGCCTGGGGCAGCAGCAGCAGGACGGTGGCCCGCACCCGGCCGGAGAAGGCCATGCCGAGGCCGAGGAAGACGGCCAGAGCCAGGGTGCCCGCCAGGCAGCCCCAGGGGCTGTGCCCTTCCGCCACCAGCTCCAGGAGCCCGTAGGCCGTGGCCAAGGCCAGGCCCAGTGCAAACCCCCCCAGGCTGCGGACCACCGCCCGCGCTGCGCTCGGGCCCTCTGCCGCCACGGCGGGCATGGCTGCTGAGTCCGAGTGTGTGCCTGTTTCCGGGAGCTGTCGCTGGGTTCTGGGTTCTTCTGGGCCTCTGGACTCCTCACCACATTCTAAGGTTCCGGAAGCTTGTGCTGCACCTGTCTTGGAGAGCCTTGTGCAGCTGCAGGACTGGGGAGGGGCAGGCAGGGCTCGAATCTCCTTCCCCAAGTCTCAGAGCAGAGGGGGCAAGAGACAGAGCCGGCAGGCTGTGGGCGCGGCCGAGGGACAGAGCACAGGACACCCGTGGCACAGGCGGGGTGCCCAGAGCAGACGCATGGTCATCACACCGCGTGAGGAAGGGGCCACGTGGCAGGGGAAGCCCCCCCACACCAGTGAGTCAGCCCCAGAGGCCCTGCCCTTTCCCAGAGTCCCCCTGGGCCCCCACGCCTTCCCTGCCCCCCGCGGGTCCCCCAGCGCCCGCTCCTCTCACCCAGTGGCCCCTCCGGCCAACCCCTCTCCTCCTCTGCCCCCCAGCTGCCCTGCTTCCTCAGGGTCCCTCCGCCCCTCCAGGAGGCCCCAAGTTCCTGCCACCCCCCTGCAGGTCCCCCAGCCTCCCTCCTGCAGGCCCCTAGCACTAACGAGGCCCCTCTGACCCGCAGCGGTACAGAGGCTCCTGACCTGGGGGCTGCCCGCCCCCTGCAGCCGATTCCTACAGCGCCAGCCGGGGGAGTTTCCGGTCACTGCCTTCCTGCTGGGCGCGGGCACCGGGGGGCTCCTGGCCGTGGGTGAGTATGGGGCGGGGGGCAGGGCTGGGACCCGCCCTCCGACCTTTGACTTGACCCTGCCCCCTTAGGTCTCTTTCAGCTCCTGGTGAACCCCATGAACATCTATGAGGATCAGAAGATGGTGGCATTGTACAGCCTGGTGGGTTAGTGCTGGCCGAGGACGGGGACGCTCTGGAGGCGGGGGGGGGGCAGGCCTGGAGGGTTCCGGGTCCCGGGAGGGGGTCCAGGCTTGTGTCTTTGTCCCCAAGTGCCCCTGTGGCCTCAGCCTCCTCCTGGGCTTTGAGGGGAGACGCAGGGGCAGGAGTCTCTCAGCCAGCGGGAGAAACCTTGTCCTCAGGGGCCCTTCCCGCCCAGCAGGACCCGCGTTACCCACGTGGCGCAGGCCACGCCCGTCTCTCCGGACCTCTCTGGCCTTGCTTCCTGCTGCTTCGCTCCTTCATTCGCTCATTCACTCAGGCATTCATTTGTTCACTCATTCGTTCCGTCCGTCAGTCAGCGCTCCCTGGTCCTGCGGAGGCTCAGCACTGAACAATGTCTGCGAGCCCCCGGGGGGGAGAGTTAGGCAGCAAAGGACCGAGGAAGGAGCGAGAGCATTTCTGATGGTGACAAGGGCGTGAAGAGAGGAAGCTGGGAGTTCGGGAGGAAGGCGGCTGGGGAGGTGTGGGCCTGAGTAGTCAGGGAAGGCTTCTCGGAGGCGACGCTGCTGTGGGGGGCTCAGGTCGAGAGGTGCCAGGCTGCAAGAACAGAAAACGCGCCTGCAAGTGGTTCAGCCACCGAGAAAACTGGTTATCTCACGTAACAACAAGGTTCCAGGTCGAGCGGTGTCTGGAGTCTGGATAATTCAGCGGCTCGGTCAGCCCCCCAAGGACCCAGGTTCCTCCTGCCTGGTTTGTCTGCCATGTTGGGCCCGGCAACCACCCGCCTCGGGTCACAAACCGGCCGCAGCAAATCCAGGCATCTCGTCTTCATCGGACGATGTCACAAGACCGGAACCTTCCGTCTTCGTGCCTCCCGTAAGGAGGAGGAGGACTCTCCTGGACCCCCGGCCAGCCTCCCCGTGTGGCCCTGTGGCCAGAGCGACCTGACCTGTGTGGGGCCGGCACGCGCGGCTCCTTCTCCAACCACAGCCCCACTGATGGCCTTTCCCACGGACCCTTGCTTGCTTCTTGATTTCATTTTTTAAAAATTTTTTTATGTTTTATTTATTTAGGAGAGAGAGAGAGAGAGGGAGACAGCGTGAGCAGGGGAGGGTCAGAGAGAGAGGGAGTCACAGACTGAAGCAGGCTCCAGGCTCCGAGCTGTCAGCACAAAGACCGATGCGGGGCTCGAACCCACGATCCGTGAGATCATGACCTGAGCCGAAGTCGGACCCTTAACCACTGAGCCCCCAGGCGCCCCTTGATTTCATTTTCAAGACCTGCTCCTGCTTCCGTCACCGGGACTGTTTCTGGGGTTTGAAAGGTCTGGGCCGGTCTATCTACGTGCCACCCTGCTGCCTTCCCCAGCCCCTTCCCTCCCCGGGCCCTGCCCCCCACCCCCAGCCCCTAGTTCCCGCCCCCTGCCCTCCTCACCCCCCACAGCCCCAGCTCCCTGCCCCCACCCCTGCCCCCCCACGGGATGGGGGGGTCCCACAGTGGAGGGGCCGGCCGGTCCTTGTATTTGTTTCCCCACTTCCTTCCTCTTCTGCTTCTTCTGATGTCAGAAGGGATTTGAGGGAAAGGGATGTAAGCCTGCCACCCGCAGTGCCCGCCTAGTGCCGCCCGCAGTGCCCGCCTAGTGCCGCCCACAGTGCTCGCCTAGTGCCGCCTGCAGTGCCCACCTAGTGCCACCCGCAGTGCCCACGGTGCCATCCACGGTGCCTGCCTAGTGCCGCCCGCAGTGCCCACGGTGCCATCCACGGTGCCTGCCTAGTGCCGCCCGCAGTGCCCACGGTGCCATCCACGGTGCCTGCCTAGTGCCGCCCGTAGTGCCCATGGTGCCATCCACGGTGCCTGCCTAGTGCCGCCCGCAGTGCCCACAGTGCCATCCATGGTGCCTGCCTAGTGCC
>NW_024081022.1:250129-254883 GCF_003009895.1 Hyaena hyaena
GCCTAGTGCCGCCCGCAGTGCCCACCTAGTGCCGCCCGTAGTGCCCACAGTGCCATCCACGGTGCCTGCCTAGTGCCGCCCGCAGTGCCCACAGTGCCATCCATGGTGCCTGCCTAGTGCCGCCCACAGTGCCTGCCTAGTGCCGCCCGTAGTGCCCATAGTGCCATCCACGGTGCCCGCCTAGTGCCGCCCGCAGTGCCCGCCTAGTGCCGCCCGCAGTGCCGCCCGCAGTGCCGTCCACGGTGCCCGCCTAGTGCCGCCCGTAGTGCCCACAGTGCCATCCACACAGCCCCTCTGCCGCTGGCTGGTGGCCTGTCCCACTTCAGGGGCCTTTCCGTGTCTGGAGGCTCCGTGTGGACCCGGGCGTCCGTGCTCCTGCTGAGAGAGGTTCTGTTTGGTTGACGCTCTGCAGCTCCTGCGCCCCCCACAGCCTCTTCTGTGCGGGTCCCTCGCGGAAGCAGGCTGCCCCCAGAATGTCCCCTTGTCCCAGAAAATGCACGTGTCCTTGCCCTGCCTTGATGACAGGCAAGCGTGGCCCCCAGGGTGGGGTCTCTCACTGGGCTCGAGTGGAGCACCCTCCTCCCCTCACACTCTCCCCGCAGGGCTGCCTACGCCAAGGGCTCCTCTCCCCTTCCAGAACGCTCTGGTTTCTGCTCTTGTCTCTGTATGTTCTGGTTGGTCGAGGGCCAGAGACGAGTTTTCCCCTCATGGGCGCGCAGACAGGACAGCCGCGGCCCCGCGGGGCCCGTCCCCTGCCGTCCTCGGCTGCGTCCCCAAGGCCAAGACCACAGAACAGCCCCTTCCAGGCCCTGCTGCCCCACCGCCGGGCTGCTCAGACCCGCGCTCCCCTGGGGCCGGGCCGCCACAGGCCGTCGCCCTAGAAGGAAACTCCGGCTGCGTGAGCAGGGAGGCCGGCAGCCCGGGGGCAGCGGGCAGGGGGCGCAGCAAGCCCGGTGTCTGGGTGGCGGCGGGGAGCGGGGCTCGGCGCAGGGGCACCGGGCTCGGAGGCGGAAGAGCCTGGCGGATCCCAGGACCAGCGACGGGGCCGAGTGGGGGGACCTGGTGGCCAAGGGCCGAAGCTGGGGGGCACAGGGGTCCGCAGGCCGAGCTACGGGAGCTTCACTGGCCCCGAGTATGCTGGCAAGTCAACGGGTGGGGTGAGGCAGAGGAGGAACGGGTCAGCCTTCTGTGCTGCCGAGGCCGCTCCGACTCCCTCACGAAGGCGCAGCACAGGTCAGTAAGGGGGGGGCAGGGACGCGGGGGGCCGTGTAGGGACCTGGGACTTGCTCTGCGATGGGGGCAAAGGCTCTATTCAAGGAAGCTTCCAGGTCCCCTGACCAGCGCATGCTGTTCCTTGGGCCTGGAATGCGGTCCTGCCTCTGACTGCACTTACTCATCTTCAGGCCCGGCCGACACGTCACCCGCCCGGTCCGGCCCTCCCGGCCGCACCCTCCCCACAGAAACCCCCGCTCCCTGAAGCTCCCACAGCCGCGGAGAAGCGCCTCCCTTGTGCGCTCAGTGCCGGGGGGTGGGGGGGGTAGTCATCTGTTTACTCGGCTGTCTGTCTCCCTGCGTGACGGGCCCCAAGGAGCTCACTGTCTCCTTGCAGACACCACCGGGAGACACACGTGAAAGTGCTAACACAGACGCAGGTCCATGGTTAAGGGCTAAAATTAGGGACGGAGCTGTAGGGGTCACAGCCCAGGGAGTCCCGAGGTGGCCGTGGGGACCGGGACCGTTTCCAGAAGCGTTCTCTTGCTATCCCTGCTCTCTCAGCACCGGGGGTCCGTGGGAATCCAGCCTGGAAATGACAAGTGTTTGCCCCCTTCCGGAACACAACGCGCACACAGTCAGTGAGGGAGGCGCGTCCGCCCCCCCCCCCCCGCCCCCCCCCCCGGGCCCTCCCCGGGTCTGCAACGCAGCCCAGCTCCGTACAGGGCTGTTGAATAAATCAATGGATGAGTGGCCTCGAAGGCCTATCAGAGTCCGTAAACGGGGCAAAGGCAGTACGGTGATGGTTCTAGAAAGAAGCTGGCGGCGGTGCCTGGGTAAGCCTGCTGGGGGGCCAGGGGGCAGCCTCACTCGGCCTCACTGCCTGCCGGTCTCTCCTGACAGGCCTGGGAGCCGTGGGCTGGGGGGCCTCCCCTCACATCCGCTGCGCCAGCCTCCTGCTGGTACCCAAGATGCTGGGCAAAGAGGGCAGGCTCTTTGTGCTGGGGCACGCCTTGGCCGCCATCTATGAGGGTGAGTGTGTGCCCTGGGGACCAGTGTGCGGCACGGAAGCCGTGATCCTGGGGGGCCATCTGGTGAGACCCAGGCCTGGCGAAGGACAGAGTAGGAGGCTGATCCCAGCGCTGTGCGCCCCCGAGAGAGTCCCTCCACATCTCTGGGCCTCCTTAGCTCACACAGGAAAAGGCGGCCGGGAGTTGCATGAGACTCTCCGCGGCTCTGGGCCCCGTCATCACACAGCGCTGGCAGGTGGCCCCTGTGTGCAGGGCAGGAGCTGGGGGGACTTTCTGGAAGCGACCTAGCTGCAGAGGGAGACCCACTGTGGAGTCTTCCGTCCCCCAGGCCCCGCCGCCAACCTGCGGCACAACGTCAACGAGGTGGTGGCCTCGCTGGGCTGCACCGTGGAGCTGCAGATCAACAACACCCGAGCCGCCTGGCGCGTCTCCACGGCCCCCCTGCGCGCCGTGTTCAAGGGCCTGCTGGTGAGGGGCGTGCAGGGGCGGGGCCCGGGCCCTCTCCCCCTGGGAGCTCCCAGACCTGAGCCGGGCGCGGTGACCCTGGACTCTTTCCCAGGGGGACACCCCCGGCATTCTTTGCAGGACTGTCCTCAAACATTGCAGGATGTGCCTTGGGTGCTAAATGCCAGGAAAGCCCCCGCCCCCAGTCATGGGACATGCCCTCCCCCCATCTCCAAACACCTGGGGAGGCGGGACTCTGGGCAGCTGAACCAGAATGTCAGGAAATTGGTGGCCTTGGCCTGGAGGAGTCAGGAAGCCTGCGGAAAGGGGCTGTGGAGGACTGGGGGGAGGGGGGAGAGGGAGGAGGGGAGGAGTTGGGGACGCTGGGGACTGGGGACATTGAGATGGCAGAGTGGTCTGGGAGGTTAGCATGAAGGGTGAAGTCCAAGGGCCTGGGGAACGTCTGTCACTGGTGAGGGTCTGAGACGGTGGCCTGGGGAGAAGCTGGGAGCCGGAAGCGGGCAGCATGGAGGTGACCGGCGGGGGTGTCCCCAGGACCCAACGGTGAAACACAGGGTGAGGGGCTCTCTCAGGGCCTGGGCTCATCGAGGGCCCAAGGGAGGAGCCTGGAACTCGGCCACGGGGGTCACGGCTCCTTCCTTGCCCTCCCATCCAGGGCAGCAAAGCGTCACTGAAAGCTGAGACTCAGAACATCTCCAAGTCCTTCGGGGACCTGGACGCCCAGGTGAACAGTGACATGGGCTACAGTCCCGAGGATGCCGGGGGCTCAGAGGGGACGGCCCGAGGTGCCCCGCCCTCCGGGCGCCGCCTGTCTACACAGAAGATGTTTGAGCTGAAGACCAGGCTGCGTTGTTCCTGTGAGAGGCGTGGGGGGCGCGGGGCGGGCGGGGCGGGGTGAGGCGCGGCGGCCTCAGGCACCCTGGCCCCTTCCCCAGACGTGGTGGACCAGGCCATGCTCAGCTGCCGCCGCTGGTTCGACCGAAAGCATGAGCAGTGCATGGAGCGCATCTGGGTCCCGCTGCTGAACCACCTGCTCTGCCTGCCCATGAAGTTCAAGTTCTTCTGCAGCATCGCCAGGGGTCAGCACAGTGAGGGGAGGGACACCGGAACCCAGCCTCCCCCACTGGCGGGATGACCCCGCTTACGTGCATAGGAGGCTCTGAGTGCCTCCTCTTCGTCGGAAAGACGGATATAATAAGAGCACTTATCCCATTAGGGGTTTCTGGGGATTTAAGGGGCGGTATTTGTGAAGCTTGTAAGCAGCGGCCGCCCAGCGGTTCTAGGTGTTGGCTGTCGTTATTCATAGTGGGCCTGGTTATCAACAGGTGAGAAAAACGGGGGGCAGTGAGGCCTTGTTCCCGCCAAGGCGACTCCAGGAGAGCCGGGAGGGAGACACTGTGGGCAGAGACAGGCAGGCTGCAGGGCGGCAGCGGCAGCGGGGAGGCCCCTGACCCGCCGCCGCCCTGCCCTGCAGCGATGGGGGTCTGGTGCCGCAGTCGCATCCCGGTGGAAGGCAACTTCGGGCAGACCTACGAGTCCCTCAACCAGTCTGTTCGTGAGCTGGATGGGGAATTTTCAGCCACTATTGACCTCAGGGTAGGAGGCGGGGGTTGCGGGCCGGGGGGGAGGCAGGGAGGGGGAGAGGACACGCGGGCGGGTGTCCGGGCTGGGCGAGGGGTGGGAGGGGAGGGCGGCAGCTCCCAGCTCACGCGGGTGCAGGGGCGCAGCACCCGGTCCACAGGGGTGGGGGGGCGTGCGGCAGGAGGGTCCTGGGGCCCTGGGGTGGGCCCGGGGCAGTGGTGGCCCCAAGCGCTGCATCTGTGCGCCCCCCGCCCCCCCAGGAGGAGAAGCAGGCGGCGGTGCTGGGCGTCAACACGAGCCGGGAGCGTGTGAGCACCGCGCTGCGCGAGCACGTCCGCCGCCAGGAGGCCCAGCTGCTGCGGGGGCTGCGGCTGCTGCGCCTGCTCTTCTCCTGCACCTTCCTGCTCGTGCTGCGCGCGTGAGCCCCGCGCCGGCTCGGCGGGGCGGGGGGGGGCTCGGGGGCCG